>NW_023654542.1:0-29892 GCF_015228065.2 Penaeus monodon
CATTCTTAAACCATTACCCCGATATACACCAACCACGATTATTTTAGGTTCGAAACATTAAGTTAAAATTCTTGAAACATATATGAATAACCATACTATCACACTTATTTAAAGAAGAGAGTCTTTTCCTCCTGACCTATGTTCAACATTGTATATTTGTTTAATGTCCTAGCTGTAATACTAGGTATATTGGATCAGCAACACGTTGTTCAAACATAGAATTCTTGAACATATGGGGAAGTCCATAAGAACAGGCCTACCTCTGAGCAAACCGGCCTTCTCTGCAATACGCCAACATTCACACACAGAACACCACCCCTACACTCACAGTGATTTCAAAATTCTGTCTACATCTGCCAAAAGACTCGACCTCCTAATCTCGGAATCTTTGTTTATTCACAAGATGAAACCAGAGTTAAACAACAACTCAACAGCCACAATTATTTAGTGTAATTACATGACCGTAATTACTTGTTTAGTTGTTTATGGTATGTCTTTTTAGTTTGTACATGTGTTCCCCTATTGTTTCGTCCATTTTTGCTTTTGTTTCGATTATTCCAGTTTTTTAAACTTGTGAACTGCTATTTCTTGCCTAGTCTGGCTCCAATTATTTATTTTGTTTTGTTCCTTCTTTGTAGCACTGATGATGAAGACGGTCGTCTTTGAAACGTTTGCATAATAAAGATGTTCATCACAGCCTTGGCTATCATTTCCATCGTATATATATATATATATATATATATATATATATATATATATTATATATATATATATTATATATAAAATAATATTAAATATATTTATATTATATATATTTAATTTGATATATATATTATTATATATATTATTATTATATATATATTTATATATATATATATATATATATTATATATATATATATCCAATATTATATCCATATGACATATATGTACTATATATATATATATATGTACCATTCTTCTCTCTCTCTCTCTCTCTTCTCTCTCTCTCTCTCTGATTATATATTATATATATATATTATATATATTATATAATATATATATATATTATCATATATCATAATACATATAGACCTATAATAGATATGGCATATAATATATCTACGTCATCCATATTACTCAAATACAATATTATATATATATATATATATCAATATTAATATATATATATATATATTATATAGATTATTGGTGTGTTGTGTGTGGTTTTGTGTGTTGTGTAAGTGGGGGTGTGTAACATATATAATATATATAATATATTATAAATAAGTATGTATTATATATTATTATATTATTTTCTCTCTTCTCTCTTCTTCTCTCTCTCTTCTCTTTATATGTATAATATATATATATATATATATATCTATATATATATATTATATATATACCAACATGCCGCTCTCTCTCCCAGAAACTTTCCAGCCTGACCGCCCGCGGTCTTGGTCCGCTTTACCTCACCCGACGCTGTCACCAACGTAATCCTTAATGGTTCTTTATCCCTCCCAGCTCCAATTCTTGGCTCGGTCTTTCCTGGGCTCTCTCCTCCCCCCTTACCTACATCGATATTTTTTCACTCTTGTGAACAGGTCATACCTCTCAGAGAACTCGTTTGCCTGATGTCTCTCTCTCAGTGGTGTTTTCAATCCGGCCCTCGAATCTCTCCTCCTATCCTAACAATTCCATTCAAGGAGTTCTAGGAGCGCCTTCAAAGACCGCGCAGGGAGGACGTCACCATTCTGCCTTCTGACAAAGGGCAACTCGGTGGTGGTCCTCGACGTGCCTCTTACATGCTTACGGCTTCCTAAAAACCCATAAGCGGCCGTGCCTCTGCGCCCCATCATCTCCTTCACGGGGATCTGCGACGAGCACACTCTGCAGCTTGGCTGGCGCAATCTTAACTATCCTTCTTGGCCACTTCTCTCCTGATAACCTCGCCACTCTCAGGACTTCAATCTCCCGAGTGGTGGAATAATCCCGGCGCTCATGATGAACTTGGCTTGACTCCCTGTTCACCAAGGTCCGCTGATGACGTTCATCGCTTCCCAGAGGAGACTCCCCGCAGAGGATCGGTCGTACTCACTGCCCACGACGTTTTCCTCCAGTGATTCGTCTGTTTGTGGACTCTAATGCCTTCCTTTGAAGGTCGCTTTTACTCCAGACGTTCGGCGTTGCTATGGGGCTATACCTCTCTCCAGTACTGGCAATATGTTCATGGAAATTCTTCGAGCTGAGTTCTTCCTTCCATCTCCTTCGACCGCGGTCTGGATGAGGCATGTCGACGGAGTCTTTGCCTATGCGCCTCATTGACCTGCCCTGTCCCGGATTTCTGATGCCCCCCCCCCCAGGAACTCCTATCTCCTTCCCTCTTTTCAAAGTGGAATGGGAGGTTGTTGACAACCAAGCCACTTTCTTGGACACCTTAGTCCCTCGCTCTGCTGGTGATCCACTTCTCCTCCATATACAGGAAGCCTATGCATATGGTATGTACATACACTATCTCATACCACCCTTTCCATGTTAATGAGAGGTGTTGACACCCGATTATTCAGCGCCATCAGCCAATATGTGACCCCCGTACTGGATGGAGAGATCGTCTCTTACGTCATCGTTGCTCCAAACTGGGATACCCAATCATGTTGTGAGGCCGCGGTATATGGGCACGGCGTACCTTCTACCACGACTCTCTCCTAAAGAGAATACTTACCTGCCCGGCCTCGCCTGCCTACACTGAGGAGGATCTACTCTATCCGTCGCCTCTTCACCCTCTCAACGCAGGATGATCTTTCACCAGGTGAACACTCTCCAGCTGCCTTCTACTCGAAGTGTTGACCACTATGCTGTTCTTGTGCTCCTGTGAACAGCAGTACTTTGGCGAAAACAGCGCCAGTATTATCAAGCGTCTCTCTAACATAAGTACGCTGATCAAGGGGACACAACAACAATGCCCTCTTTTGCCACCAGTGGGACCACGGCACATAAGATGGCTGGGTCAGCGAGGCGGATTGTCTTCCTTCCGTGATGCTTACACTACGCAGAATGGGAATTCCCTTATAAAGTGCTGCCTATTTCAACTTGAACGCGGATTTTCTCCTGTGCTGTCTCCTTGCTTCCAATATCTCAGACTTACTCCCGATATGCCGGACACCCGGTGCACAGTCACCCGACCTCCACTGATGTGACCTCCCTCGCCTTCCGTTCGGTGTCTCCTCACCGCCAGTGTGGACCGCGTTGATCTCCTCTCTCTCTTTTTATACTCCCTCCTCTCTGTCTCCTTCAGACCTGGGATGGAATACAGGTTGGATTTCGAAACTGTCGTCTCATTCTTCAATAAATCTAGTATTGACACCACACAACATAAAGGCACACACAACCACACACACACACACACACACACACACACAACACATATATATATATATATTACTATACAGTGTATATATATATGTCATAGATAGATATAGCTTTATTATATTTATATCTATATATAATATATATATAATATATATATATAGCAGATATAGGATATATATATATATTTTATGTATTTATATACATATGTCCAAATCGATTATGATATAGCTATGTGTGCATATGTATTTTTGTAAATATGTATGTAGAATATAGAGGATATGTATATATATATCTAATATATTATCTATTATATTACTATATATTGATATATATATATATAGATATACATATAGATATAACAGGGAGAGAGAGCACATACAGAAGAAAAAAAGTGAGGATTACATGCAATATATGTATATGGTAGGTATATATATCATATATATTATTAGAGTATATACTATATAGTATATATATATATTATATATATAGAGAATATATATATAGAAATATAGAACGTGGATAGAGAGGTAGCGAGATATATTATAAATTTGTATAATATATATATATAATATATGATATATAATATATATATATATAATATATATATATAGTATTTTAATTACATATTGTCAATCTATCTATAGTATATAGCTATGTGTGATTGTATTTTGTATATGTATTATATATAAGTAACATATATATATAACTGCGAGAGAGACACATCCAGAGAGAAAACAGTGAGAAGACATGATATCTATATATATATAATATAGTATATATATATATATATATATATATATATATATCTAATATTATATATCTATATATACCCACACATTTATACGAACATTATTACATATATATATATACTTATAATATATATGTGTGGGCTATACTATAAAATACATCTATATACACATCCTATATGAATATTATATTATATATATATATATATATATATATATATAAAATATATAATCTAGATATATATATATATATATATATCTATATCAGTGTGTGTGTGTGTGTGTGTGTGTGTGTGTGGTGTGAATGTCTGTTACCACACACACACAACCAACACACAATATATATGTATATATATATTATATATATACAATATATTATATATATAATATATATATCTTATATATATATATATATATATATATATATATTATTAGGTTACGTTACGTTCCGAAAAGCAAGGTACCTTAGGTTTATGTTTTGGTTTAGGTTCGGTTTAAGCTGCGGTTTAGGTTCGATTTAGGTTAGGTTTAGATTAGGGTTGGGTAGGTGTAGGTAGGTTTTCGGTTCGTTAGGTTTAGGTTAGGTTAGGTGTAGGTTAGGTTTAGGTTTAGGTGTGGTTCGCTTAGGTTACTTAGGTAAGGTTTAGGTTAGGTTTAGGTAGGTTTAGGTTAGGTTTAAGTTTAGGTTTAGGTTAGAGTAAGGTTGAGTGTAGGTTAGGTTTAGGTTAGGTTTAGGTTAGATTTATGTTTAGGTTAGGTTTAGGTTAGGTTGAGATTAGGTAGGTTTAGTTAGCTTAGGTTAGGTTTAGTTCGCTTAGGTTAGGTTTAGGTTAATTTAGGTAGGTTAGGTTTAGGTTAGGTAGGGTTAAGTGGGTTCGGTTAGGTTATGTTAGGTTTAGGTTTAGGTTAGGTTAGGTTAAGTAGCGTTAGGTTAGGTTCGGTGGAAGTTGGTTGTGTACGTTAAGAATTTTCGTTAAAAAGATTTAGGTTGGTGTAGGTTAGGTAGGTTTCGTTAGTTTAGGTTAGCTTTAGGTTAGGCTTAGTTAGGTTTAGGTAATTAGGTTAGTTAGGTAGGTTAGGTAGGTTATTAGCTTCCGGTAGGTTTCGGGTGTTAGCTTGGTTAGGTTAGGTTCGGTTTAGATTAGGTTTAGGGGGGTTTAAGTTAAGGTTAGTTGCGTTAGGTTTGTTAGGTTAGGGGATGTAGTTAGGTTAGGTTTAGGTAGCGTGAGCTTAGCTTTAGTTAGGTTAAAGTTAGGTTAGGTTAGGTTTGGTTGGTTTGGTTTAGGTTTTAGTAGGTTAGGTTACTTAGGTTAGCTTAGGTAGGTTTAGGTTTAGGTTAGGGTTAGGTTTCGGTTAGGTTAGGTTAAGTAGCGTTAGGTTAGGTTCGGTGGAGTTAGATTAGATTACTCACGAACCCATAGAGACATACACATAAAAATACATATATACACATTTTTATATTTATATATACATACACACACACACACACACACATATATACTCTATATATATATGATATATATAATTATAATTATATACCTACATATATATATATATATATATATATATATTATGTATATATATATACTGTATATGATATTAATTCTATATATATATATATATATATATATATATATATATCTATATATATATACATCCCACACACACATACACACACCCCACACACCACAACACACACACACAAGCACACACACACACACACACAACCCACACACACACACACCAAAACAACCAAATATTAAATCTATTTATATATAATATATATATTACTCTCTATCTAATATATATATATAGTATATATATACATATATGTATATGTATTTATAGATTGTATTTTATATATACATATATATCTACATACTTCATATATATATATATCTATGATATATATCATAATATATCGATATATTCCTATATATATACATATCTAACAAATTATATACATATGTGTTGTGGGGATGTGTGCATATATAATAAATCTATGGATGTATATATATGTATGTATATGGATATACATTGGAGTATATAGTATCATCTATATTATATATTATATAATATATTATATATATATATATAATGTAATCATATGTATTACATATGATGATAGATAGTGTATGTATATATATGTATATATATGGAATATATGTCTCTATATGTATATGATGTATATATATGTATATATAGTATATATGTATGTATAGTATGTATATGTATGTATCTGTATTTCTGTGTGGTGTCTATGCGTTCGTGAGTATGGGTGGTGGCCTATCTTTTAACGAAATGTATCTTAACGTAATCGCACTAAAATCCACCGAAGCCCTAACCTAACGCTACTTAACCTAACCTAAACCTACACCAACCTAACCTAAACCTAACAAAACATACACTAAAACCTAACCTAACCGAAAACATAACCTAAACTACCCTAAAGCTAAACCTAACCTAACCTAACCTCAACCTAAACCTAAAACTAAAACTACATAAACCTAAGCTAAACCTAAACAGCACCTAAAAAAACTAACATAAACCTAACCTAACCAAACCTAACCTAAACCTAAACTAACAAACCGAACCTAATCCTAACCTAAACTAACCTAACCTACTTACGCCTAACCTAAAGCTAACATACACCTAAACCTAAACCTAACTAAACACTAACCTTAACCTAATCTAAAACCTTAATCTAAACTAACCTAAATTAACCTTAAACCTACCTAACTAACTAAACCTTACTAAGAGAACCTAAAGTTCTACAGCTAAACCTAAGCTAACCTCAACGCGAATCTAAACCTAACCTAAACAACCTAAACCTAACTTACCTATCTAACAAACAAAACCCTAACCTAAAATTAGCCTCCGAATCCTAAGACTTAAACCAACCTAAAACCAAAACATAAAGGTAGCCTGCTTTTCGCAAAAAGTAATCAATGTAATCTAACAAACTCCACGAGCCTAACCTAACGCTACTTAACCTAACTCTAACCCTAACCTAACCTAAACCTAAACCAAAACCTAAACTAACCTAACCTACACCTAAAAACCTAACCTAAACCTACCCTAAAGCTAACCTAAGGCATAACTAACCTACACCGAACCTAAAACCAAGTAAAACCTAACACCTTCAAGCTAACATTAAAGCAACCAAACCTAAACCTTAACCTAAACCAAACCGTAACTAACAGAAACATAATAGAAAACCTAACCTAAATTAATCTAAACCTAAAACTAAACCTAACCTAAACCAATACCTTAAACTAAACCTAACCTAAACTAATTTAACCTAACCTAAACCATAAAATAATCCTAAACCCCTTACTTTCTACCTAAAACCTTACATAACGCCACCTAAGATCACCTCCACTAAACCTAACCTTAACCTATCTAAAACCAAACCCTAAACATAACCTAAAACTAACCTACCTAACCTAAACTACTGAAACCTAACTAAACCTAAACCTAACCAAATCCCAACCTAAAGCTAACATAAAGCTAACTACACCGAACGTAATCTAACCTAAACCCGAACCTAACCAAACCAACCTAAACCTAACCTTAACCTAATCTATACTAACCTAATCCTGACCTCAATCTAACCCGAAACCTAAGCTTAAACCTAAACCTAACCCTAAAACCTAAAGGCAGCCTTGCTTTTCGCAACGTAACGTAACCGAACATATATTATAATATATATATATATATATATATATATAGTATATATATAATATATATCTACATATATATTATGTGTGTGGGTGTGTGTGTGTAGACATACATTCAATACACACACACATATATATTAGATATATATATATATATATATATAATATATATATATATTATATATATATAAGCTAGATAGATAGATTAGATAGGATAGATAGATGTATATGTATATATATATTCATATATTATATGTGTATATATCTGAATATATGTATAATATATATAATCTATATAATATATATATATATAATATAATAGATATATCTATCTAAGCGAGAGAGAGAGAGAAGAGAGAGCGAGAGAGAGAGAGAGAGAGAGAGAGAGAGATATGCATGTTATATCTCACTTTTTCTCTCTATGGGGCGTCTCTCTCTCAATTTATATATATAATATATACTATATATATATATTATATATATATCATATATTATATTATATATAACTATATGTAATAATACATTACATTATTTACAAAAAACATATGCAACACATAGCTTCTAAACGTATAGTATAGACGCTTGAAAATATGTTATAAACTACATAAATACATACATACATACATATATATTATACTTAATATATAATATATTATATAATAGAATCTATATATATATATATAAATATATATATATATATATATTAGCTATATATATATATATAATAATAGACATATATATGTATTTATGTATTTAGATACATATGTGCAATCTATCTATAGTATACTGTATAGTAGGTAGTATTGCCTATTGTATTTGTGTAAAACTATGTATATGTGACAAACCACACACACACACACACCACACAGATAATTAGATATATATAATAATATATATATAATATATATATAGATAATCTTATTATATATATATAATATATATATTATTGCGGAGCGACACAGATACGACAGAAAAAAAGTGCAGATATAATGCTTTCTCTCTCTCTCTCTCTCTCCTCTCTCGCACTTCTCTCTCTCTCTCTCTTCTCTCTCTCTCTCTCTCTCTCTCTCCCTCTCTTCGCTCTCTCTCCTCTCCGATACATTTATATAGATCTCTAGATATATAAATATATATATACAAGATAATACAATACACACCACCTATTATTATATAGATAATATATATCTATAAGATAATATTATATATATCTATATTAAATATCATATAATATATATATATAGAATTATATAGATATAGTATAATATATATATACATATATATCCACCTAGACTTATTCATGAAATATATATACATCTAATATATTATATATATTATTATAGATATACATCTTATCTATATAATATATGTATAATAGTGTGTGAATGTAGGTATACACATATCTATATAATAGATATATTAGGTTCACGTTACGTTGCCGAAAGCAAGGATACCTTATGGTTTCGGTTAGGCTAGGTTTAAGCTTAGGTTTAGGTTAGATTTAGGTCAGGTTTAGGTTAGGTTTAGATTAGGTTAAGGTGAGGTTTATGTTCGGGTTTAGGTTAGGTTAGGTTAGGGTTAGGTTTGGTTTGGTTAGGTTTGGTTAAGTTTAGGGTAGGTTAGGTTTGATTCGGTTTAGGTTAGGTTAGGTTTAGATAGGTTAGGTTAGGTTTAGGTTAGGTAGGTATGTTTGGTTAGGTTTAGGTAGGTTGCTTTAGTTTAGGTTAGGTTAGGTTAGGTTTAGGTTAGGTTTAGGTTTAGGTTAGGTTAAGTAGCGTTAGGTTAGACTCGTTGTTGGAGTTTGGTTAGATTACGTGAGATTACGTTGCGAAAAGCAAGGGCTACATTAGGTTTAGGTTTGAGGTTAGGTTAGGTTTAGTTTAGGAGTAGGTTAGGATGGTTAGGTTTATGTTAGGTTTAGATTAGGTTTAGGTTAGTAGGTTTAGGTTGGTTAGGTTTTAGGTTGTATGTAGCTGTAGGTTAGCGTTAGGTAAGGTTTAGTTAGGGTTTAGGTTAGGATTAGGTTAGGTTTAGGGTACGGTTTAGGTTAGGTTTAGGTTAGGTTAGGATTCGTTAGATAAGGTTTAGGTTAGTTAAGGTTTTAGGTTTAGGTTAGGCCGGTAGGTTAGGTTAGGTCTATGTTATGTTTAGGTATGTTAGGTTTTAGCTTTAGGTTAGGTTATGTTAGGTAGTTTAGGTTGAGGTTTAGGTAGGTAGGTTTAGGTTTAGGTTAGGTTTTAAGTAGCGTTAGGTTAGGCTCGGGGGCGTTTAGTGAGATTACGTTAAGCGACACTTTCGTTAAAAGATAGACACAACACCACATAATCACGAACGCAAGAGGACACACACATAAAATACCTTACATAATTTATTACTTCCATTAGTATTTGTTAGACATATCCTTATACAATATTAACATATCTATAACGATATTTCTATTTTTTCGTGTGTACATATAGATAATATCTACACGAACCTCCTTCATCAATCAAGATCTTATTGAAAATAAAATTCTTGTGATTGGAGTTCTCGACAAGCAATACTGCCGATAAAACATTTTGATGAGCCTAGATGCGATGCCTTCTACGGCCGCAGGAATGCGGAAGCGATGCGTTAGTCACAACTTCTCTACCCCATCCCAGCACGTAACATACGACGCCCAAAACCTGCCCACAGAATCAATCTGCCTACCATCCTTCCCTTTCGCATCCCCCTCCCCTGTCAGAAGTCCTCTACATCCCGCCACAAAATGAATCTACACAATCACATCTACACCTTCCAGGCAGTACCACGAAAAAACCTCTCCCAGCACCCCCCCTTCCACCCAATCACCCGCCCCCGACCCAACTCCGACCCCTTCTACCCTCTCCCTACTTACCCAATCCGGAACCCAGCACACTCACGACCTTGCTGAAGCGCAGACACCCTCGTCCGGAACCACGCAAGCGTTTGCCCAAATAACAACGCTGAGGCGTCTGCAAACCAGGATGAGGAAACGAAGCTTCAACCACAAGTGAACACAAGAAGAAGCTACGGTTTAGAAACAGTATAAAAGGAAACAACAAGCAAAAAAACATCGTCCACCAAACCGCCACGTGGGAAGACGCGACACACCACCCACGTGCGTGAGTACACGCACCAACCTACTTCCCTCTACTCCACAAGCGCCAACAAACTAGTCATCAACAACTACTCGGATCGAGCGGAAACACGGCACCCAATAACCGAGCCAGCCGCAGACCACCAAGATGATAAAGGAATCATCCTGTCAACTCTCGAAACAAAACAAGAAAAAGAAAAAACAAGGGAGGAAAGCCAATAGCCAAAAACCGTTGCAAGCGCCGACCTGTCCTAAAGTTAGTGTACTTACATTACAAGTTGCAACCCTGACACGCAAGAGGAAGATATGAAGACTTCCTGGAAATAAATTTAAACCATATTTTCTAATATGAAAAGCTTTTAAAACTAAAATGACACCTAATTATTACGCCAGTTCAGTCACTATATAAGAGGCAAAGAGTATAACACCCAGATCTTTGCCTAGAAATCGACAAAAGTCTTTCCCACCAATGTAAAGTTCATAACAGAAACAAGGACAACGGCGAACAGAATGTTTGACGTTGCAAATCCGGGGGCCAACAACCCACGGTAAACACTATCAGCATAGAACACATGAATGCACAGTCCCCTCCTCGGTCATTTCGACGAATCAAACTGTTAAATTAGGAGAGAAAGAGAAATAGTCCACCAAGAAATATCAAGCCATTTCATCAGGCATCACCAACAAACTTCCATGTTTATAGATGTGAGCAGGACGGGAGGTGGGAGTCTGCATATATGTAAGAGATACACTTAAATCAAATAAGATGTCCTCTACAATTGTAAATCATTATACAGCCGTAGAGGAAGATGGGTAACGTACACTACAAGCAGTATGTGCCTTCCTCCTTCGTCGGCACACTCTAAAGGACACCCTCATGCCACCATAGAATCCTTTGATTATCTTGGAAATAGGAAGAGACTGTCACTAAAGAGGAAAACCCTTTTTATCTGGTGACTGAAATGGACCGATCTAAAATAAACAAATGCACAGTACATGGGAAATCAATAAAAATAAACGAGAAACAAACTTATAAAGAAACCTACAAGGATTTTTTTACAGAAAACACATCATCCATATTAGATTTTCTAATAAAAAAAACAGACCCGATTCACGATATCATACTTCACACAGACGATGTCCCATGCCACATTGCAGAGCACCGAGCTTGTAACCTTGACCATACCTGTCGGAAAACCAAAGCGGGGAAAAACCACACAGGAACTAAAACCTCTCGCGACTTAACACCAAATACACTCCTCAGTTAATCTGACCACATATTATTGCCAACAAATATACTCTCAGGAGATCTTAAAAACAGAGACGTGAAACAGACAAGTAAATATAGAACCCATGTGATAAAGACCGGTATCGATGCCTGCACCTTTTTAAAACAAAAACAGTTAGACTCCTCCCGACCCTGGCTAAGGTGACAAAATTAAGAGGGTCTAAATTGATGAATAATACTCATAATCTCTCAAATAACAGATATGACAGCCCGCCCTGCAGGCTGAATACAAACAAAAGAAGAGGAATGTGACAACACTCCTCTTTTGTGCAAAAACCAAATTACTTTAAAGTAAATTCAATGACTGTAGAAACGTTCTGCCGAAAATGGCAACTGTAAATACTCTAGTGCCTAAGGGAAACAAAATCAGTGACATTTCCATAAACAACATATAACACTAATAAATTTTTTCAGAAGTCGGTAGACTTATGAACAGACAATCGCACCTTATCAACACACATAAAACGAAACGAAGCCTACATACAAACTTCTTAAGACCGCGCCAGCAGGAGAGTAGAAACAATATTCTGACATTAAAAACTTAAGAAAGACGAACTACCGGGGAGCGGATGGTATTGCACATAGTTTCATAACGATAGTTAGGTTTATCCTTCACCTGGAACATGGTATCATAACACCTATTTTCATCCGGTGACAGAAGGGACGAACATTATAATATACGACCATAATATCTAAAGTTCTCGAGGTAGAAACTAGTTGCAAACCAATTAACATCATTTTGGAAGCGATACCTTATAATCTGACACGTAACACGGTTTTAGAGTAAACTATCAAACCCGAAACAGCTTATTAAAAAAAGTCACAAATGAATTATCAAAATATAGAAACAAACAGATCAAATTTGGTCACCTATGTGATTATCAAAGCTCAGACAGTGTCAGCACGAATACTTGTGAAAGAAACTATAAGTCACCGAAAATTTAGAATTGTTTGAAAAGTTACCTGTCTCGCGAGAACACAATCAGTCAAACTCCATGGAAAAGTCACGAGAAAAAAATTTCGTTCGGGTTCACAGGCCCCACAATTTTTTTTATTATCTGATTAATGATCTGTCATCAACTGCAAAAAAACTGTCTTCAGTCTAAGCCGACAACTATCAATTCCGACCGTTGCCTCTTTAAACAACACCTAAATGAATTTCTAGAAAAAACAAATAGACCCGAACAAAAAGCAACAAAAAATTACCTGCGATATGAAGGCCTGAAAATACCCCCCAAAAAAAAAAAAAAGAAATTTTTATAGGCAGCCGTCAGAACATAGCAAAATACCCCACGACATAGTTATAGGCTTCCCAGGTTGGCTGCTCAACAACACAAACTGTAAAAAATCTAGGTGAACGTAGATAGATACATGACATTTGAGACACAAATTGATAACATCTACAGAAAAAATTGGGCACTTTGTATACTAAACACATCCCCCCCCCCCCAAATTAAAATACCACAGAAACAAGGAAGTACTGTATACAAACACTTGACTTAGTACATTGATTACTATTAAACATTGGGGCTCCACAAACACAAAACACAAATACAAAGGACCAAAAAACTACAGAACTTCGCGGAAAGAGTCAGCACTAGGAATTTAAATAAAACCGACACTCACAACACCTATTAACAAATAAACTGGCTAAACGTACATAAAAATACACTTTAACACAGTATTCAATCCATAAAACACTAAGGAAATTACCCAAACTGCTATAACTTTAAAAACAAATAGTAACATAACGGTTGTCCATACAAGGTAAAAATAACCTCCCCTATATATCAGAAGATGACACACACAGAAACAGGGGCAACGAAATATGCAAATCAGGAGGACTGGTGATCTGGAACAAATACAGTATATTAGAATATCTCCAACCAAAAAGACTTTAAAAACAAAATTGAAAGAACATATACTGAATATCAATGACATCAGGCGTTCAAACATCAAGCCAAGAACGAATTTCAGTATGTGATCTCAATGTTCGTCTAATCTTGTTAAACATACATTGTATAAATATTATTGATATAAACATTATACAATATAAAACATTATATATGTAAAATAGACTACCCCCCTTATAATCAATGGAATAAAATAGTTGTTGTTTGAAATGAAAATTGAAATTGAAACTCTCTATACTCTCTCTTTATATCTCTGTCTTCTTGTGTGTGTGTGTTTCCGGACCGTCTCTCCTCTCTCTCTCTCTTCTCTCTCTCTCTTTAGCTTTGTCTCTCTCTACTCTTTCTCTTATCATATCTATATCTACTAGATTTGTGTGTGGTCGGTTATATATATCTCTCTCTCTCTTACTCTATCTTCTGTTTGTGTGTGTAGGTATCTATATCTCTATCTCTAATCCGCGATGTGGGCTTGTGTAGGTAATCTCTCTATAACTCTCTCTCTCTCTCTATTCTCTATACTCTACTCTATCTCTCCTCTCCATATCTGTCTATAATCGATCTCGCTTTCTCTGCCTCTTCTCTCTTCTCTCTTGCAATTGTGTATATCAGTACGTCTCTATCTCTCTCTCTCTCTTCTCTCTCTTATCTAATATATATATATATATATATATATATATATAATAATATATTATATATATATAGAAATCATCTATCTCTATTCTTCGATTTGTGTGTCGTCGGTGTCTGTTCTCCTCCTATCTTTCTGTGGTGTCGCCACCCCCCCCCCCCCCCCTCTCTTCTCTCTCTGTCTCTGTCTTATGTCTCTCTCTAGATTGTTTGTTATAATGAAGTCTTCTCTCTGTCCTCTCCTCTATCTCTCTATATATCTAGCTTTGTCTCTCTCTATCTCTCTTGAATTGTTTGTGTATCATTCTTCTCTCTCATCTATCTCTCATCATCTATGTATCATCATCTATGTATCTATATATCTAATCTATCTCGCTTTCTCTATCCTCTCTCTCTCTCTCTCTTTGTGTGTGTTGGTCCGTCTCTCTCTCTCTCTCCCCCCACCGGTAGGTTGAGATTGTGCGAAGTTCTGGCTTCGCCGGCCTTCACTTCAGGGCCCGGCCTGTGTCAGCTTTTTTATGGCTGTTCATTTGTTTGTTGAAACTCGGTTTACCGTGGCGTGGATTGCCAGCAGGCGTCCTGTCGCCGTGGTGTAAAGCATCTCGCAACTCTTTACCGGCACGACGGCTGTGATTCTGTGGGCTTTGTCTTGGAATTGCAGTGTGACGCAATTCTCCAATAAGTACACTGTGCGTTCGGCTCGCCGCAATACATGAAACACCTCTCTTCACGTTCTATGTTTGTAGACCTGCCATGCACAAGTGGTAACCTAGACGCGAATCTGTGGCAGAATGACTTCGGTAACTTCGTTGTTATTTCGGGAGGAGTGCCAGTGGTTCATAGCCTTGTGGCATCTGAGTACCATCTGGCCGAGGGGGAGGATCTCGTTCCTCTCTTGAAGCTGCAGGAGGAAGGAGGGTGGCCGCACCGATACACTCCTCCGAAGTAATTTCGGCTCTGATGTATTATCATGGGATAGGGGCATTACCCCTCGAGATTTCGGATTAAATTGTCAGCAAGATCATACCTCTGATCCCTGTGGATGGGAACACAGTTTGATAATATTCTCCCCTGTGCAAGCATCCTCTGTGCCAGTGTGAGGAGCGGTGTAGAGGTAGATGTTGTCAGTGGGTGGCGCTGCTGAACGACAGTCGACGGCTCCTTTGGATTCTGGTGTATGACCACGTGTCCTTCCCTCACGGACCTGGCTCAGTGCTCCCAGATGCAAATGCCTTATGTCTGTAGGAGGAGGGCGTTGTCTGTTACCCTAATGGATTTTGTGGCATCCCTTGCTGCGAACCGGCGCCTGCAGTGTGGGGTAAAGGGGGATCGACCGATCCACCGGAAATATGTTCTGCTCCCCGGAGGGGTGATGGCTGCAAGGGCCCCTCTGGGTCTCCCCCCACCCTTTCTCTCTCTCGCATTTGTTTTTGTGTGTCGGTTCCCCCTCTCTCCCTCTCTCTCTATCTCTCTCTCTCTCTCTCTCTTATTTATTTTAGTGTCGGTCCGCCCCCCTCTCTCTGGGGAAAGATTAGGAATCTTCCACAATTTGCTAAAAAGAAAGGAAAATCACGGGTGCTAGGCTAGGGACTATGCCCAGGGTGTCTTTGGGTTTTGTTATACAGGTAAGCATGGCTTGTCAGTTATCTTTATTGATTTTTAAGAACATTCCATTTAAATATAGATGAATATATAATATTATAGATAATTTTGACTTACTGTAATTATTTTTGTAAAGTTAAAAATAGTAAAATCTGAAAACTTTTCTTTAGTTTACTCAATTCCTTCATTACAGAATTATGTTTTTAATGTTATTAAAAAAATTAAATCACTTGGGGAGATCATTTTTTCCCTGTTTTCTAATAAAACAGCGGTGGTAGCGGCATTATGTTTAATAGAAATCTGATAATACTTTTATTTACCAAGATTTCTCTTTCCCTCTCTCTCTTTTTTTTTTTTCTTCTCTTCGCATTGTGTGTGTGTTGGTCCGCCTCTCTCTCTCTCTCTTCGTCGACTCGTTTTGTCTCTCTCTCTCTCTCTCTCTCTCTCTCTCTCTCTCTCTTTTCTCTCTCTCCTCTTCACTCTCTCTTTGTCGACTCGTTTTCTTCTCTTCTCTTTGTCGCCCCTCGTTTTGTTTTCTCTCTCTCTCTCTCTTTGTCGACTCTCTTTCTCTTTTTCTCTCTCTCTCTCTCTCTCTCTCTCTTCTCTCTCTCTAAACTCCCCCTCCCCCCCCCTTCTTCTCTCTTTCTCCCTCTCCTCCCACTTTCTCCCTCTCCCTCTCCCTCCATTTTCCCTTTCCCTTCTCTCTCCCATTCCCCCCTCCCTCTATCTCTCCCAATCTTGTTATCCTCTCCACCTTCTGTCTTTTCTTTTCTTTCTCTTCATGTCTCTTATTCATTCTCCCCTCTCTCTCTCTCTCTTTCTCTCTTACTTCTCTTTCTTTTTCCCCCACTCTTTCTTTCTCTTTCCCCCCTCTCTCTATTCCTCTCCCCCAATATTTTTTACTTCTCTCCATTCCCCATTCTCCTCCCTCCTTCCCTCCCTTCCTCTCCTCCCTCTCTCTTGCTCTCTTTCCCCCTTTCCTTCTCTCTCCCTCAAAATTCACTTTTTGTCTTTCTTAACTTCTTTCTACCTGTCTTTCTCTGACCCTTTCTCCTTTTCTTTTTTCTCCCTCCCTCTTTCCCCTTTTTCTTTCTGTCCCACCCTCCCTCTCTCTCTCTCTCTGCCTATCTGCCTCTTTGGCTATTTTTTGAAAAATAGAAATTTCGCAATTTCTTATTGTCAGAAAACGTTAATGTTTGAGAATAATGATTCATCCCTTTAAATTTGACAAAAAAACGTCCATGTTGTATGAGAAGATTATTTGAAACGTAATTAGAAAAAAAATCTAGATAAAACCTGTTGGTGGTTGGATCTTTTTCTCTTTCCTCTTTCATTCATTCTTTCACACTCTCTTTTTATCTCTGTCGTGTCTGTGGTGTAAATCCCCCCTCTCCCCCTCCTTCCCTCCTCCCCCCCTCCCTCCCTCCCTCCTCTCCCTCTCGCCCTCATTCTCCCACCCTCCCTCCCCCCTCCCTAATGCCATATATATGTATATTTACATTAACATATATACATACATATACATATGTATTACATGTTTTGTATATTGGATGTGTGTAATATATATATATATATATATATATAGTATATATATATATTAATATATATATATAATTTTATATATATATATATTTTATATATATATATATAAAATTTTATATATTATATATATAAATGATATATTTTATTATATATATATATATATATATATATATATATATATATATCTATAAGTAGATGAAAAAGGGACAGAACAACACCACTCACGAACGTAAATGAGGGTGTAAACAGGAAGTAGGTTAATGAAACCGGAACCGCAATCAATTTACTAACCATGACCGTAACTGAAAAGTGATTAACGTAATCATGACCGTACCGAAGCATTAATCATATTAATGATGTTACCCATGCACACCAACTCCCTTTAAAGGGTCGTTCATGGGCTTTCATAGCAAAAAAAGTAGGAAAATTTAAAAAAGTGATTATCTAATCAATTTTCCAAAAACTGGAAATCATTAACAAACTCTAAATGATATCTGTCCTCCCCTCCTTCCAATACAGCGAACTGGAAAAAAGCCTCACTTAAGCACCCAACAGGTTAATGACGGGAAAAGATTAACGAAATCAATGACCGGAAAACCAGAATCATTATCAATGACCGTAACCAATCATTAGCACACCGAGGATCCCTCCCTTTCTCTTGAAACCAATGCTAGGTCCCACAGATGATCCCTCCCCCACCTTACCCATCCCACCACCCCCACCCTCTCCAACCTCCACCCCCGCCCCGCAAATATTCTTTATTTTTTTAAACTTGTATATATCGAAAATTTAACCCAGTTAACACACGAGTGATCACCCCTCCTAATGAATGAGGCAATCAAAATCTACCCGATGCCGGGTTTCCCCACAGATGACCCCCTCCATCCACACCCGCCCCCCCGCAATATTCATCGTGTTTGAACTTGAAACCTGATCGAGATTGAACCCTGTACAGACAGTACCACCCCTCCTAATGAATGAGACAATCATAACCCAAACCCAAATCCCAGGTGTCACAGTTGACCCCCCAAACCACCCCCCTCTTCCCATCCCCTCCCACCCCCACCCCGCAATATTCATCATTTTTAAAAACTGTACCTGGATCGAGAATTGACCCCCCCTCTAATTAATCATAATCATAATGTCCCTCTAATGATGTCTAATACAACCCCCTAAAGGGTTCCTCTCCCCTCCCTCCTCCTCTCCAAACCCAACCCTCCTTCCCTTCCTACGCTCCTGCCCCACATCTCCAAAACCAAACCCAATTATAGTAAGAAAAAGAAGCAAACAAACAAATCAAAGTCCTACTTAAGGAGATAATATAGCCCTGCAATGAAGTGCGAGTGACCACCCCTCCTAATGAATGAGACAATCATAACCCAAACCCAAGGGCAGGGGTCACATTTGACCCCCCCCACCCCCCTCTTCCAAAACCCTCCCACCCCCCCGCATATTAATCATGTTTAAACTTTACCTGGAATCGAGATTGACCCGTTACAGACGAATGATCATCCCTCCAAATATCATACCAAAATGTCCTCTAATGATGTCTAATACAGTGACCACCCCCAAAGAATGAGACAATCATAATCCAACTAAATTTCCCAGTTTGTCAAGTTCCCCCACCCCCACCACCCTCTTCATACCTCCCACCCACCCCGCAATATTCATATGTTAATTGTACCGGATCGGAATGACCCTTTACAGACGAATGACCCATCCCTCCTAATTAATCATAATCTAAATGTCCCTCAAAATGATGTATAATACACACCTAAGGTTCCCTCACCCTCCCCTCTCTTCAAACCAACCCTCCCCCTTTCCTACCCCCCTCCCCCACATTCCTCCATACCCAAAGCAATAATAGTAGAAAAGAAGCAAACAAACAAATCACAAGCACTAAGGAATAATAAAAGCCGCACTGAAGTGCGAGTGATCACCCTCCTAATGAAGATGCAATCATAACCAACCCAATAAGGTGTCATGATACCAACCCCCCCTCATCACCCCTCCCCCCCCCCCCCCCCACACCACCCCCGCAATATTCATCGTGTTTGAATTTGTACCCGGATCGAGAATTGACCCTGTTACAGACGAGTGACCACCCCCCCTAATGAATGAAATTTCATAATCAATAACCCTAACGCCCCTCCCCCCGTCCCCCCACCCCCATCAGGTCGGTCACACAACAGGTCTGCTAATGACCAATAATTACCGTTCCGTCCCTCGCCGCGACCCAAAGGGTAAGAATGCAATTAACTGAAAAGGATTATAAAAAAACGGTGTACGATTATACTTTTATTTTTCTATTTCCATCACACAAAATTTTGCGTCAATCCTGTATATGGTGTAAGCGATGTGAAGGAGAAGAACTCGTGCTTGCACAATTGTCTCAATGTCACCACCACCCCCCCTCTCCTCTCCAAATCATATTCTGTTTTTGCTAAGAGAATTATCACTGGTTCTATTCTGTGTTTGCTAACGATTTCTAACTATTGTGAATGATGAGAATATATTGGATAGATCATCTTCACCGGGGGCAGCTCTTGGATGTTTGATAGGGCATGTGTCAGGACCATCTATGTAGCGATTTAAATTTGAGCTGTCTGGAAGTAATTCTTTTTTCTCGATCGTATCCTCCTCTTAAATGACAGTCTGCCACCCGTGGATTACGGAAATTAACCGTTTCTTCATTGCGGGTGATATCTCCAGGTGGCGATGATTTATTTTTTGTAGTGTAGGTGGGTTTTTTTCCATTGAATAGTTCTTCTCTTTCCCGGCGTATTGTCACCACAGTTCACTCACCAAACGACTAAACAGGGCTTTAAATACCATTGGCGGCAATATTTCCATGCTGGCAACTACTGATATTGTTGGGCGGGGGTGGGAGTGGTAGAGGCCTCATCTTTTTAACATGTTTACTAGCCTTCTTACATCCCAAAGACATCTTCATAAAAAATATAGTTTATTGAAAGGATCATGAAATTCTTGTTGTACTTTATTATGACTCTCAAACTTACCCCAAACATACCCCTAAGAGGCGATAACACAAATAACAGGCTTAAAGGTTCTCTGTAAATGTATATGCGATAACCAATTTTCATACCTTGCCCCGTTATACTATAAAACTAAAAGGTTTTTTACCCATAGATTGAAGACGCTGGGTTTTATTCATTTTGAGAGCATTAATAGGGTTTTCAAGGATCTACACCAGGTCAAAGACGGGTTTCCCCCTTCGTATTTACGCCTGAACACCTAATATCTAACTAGCGTCACTACTTGCCATATGATAACATTGTTTGAACTTGTAACTGACCACAACAATGGCCGTGTTACAGCGAGTGACACGCCCTCCCTAAACAATAACAAAAAAACGCACAAGGGAAAGAACCCAAAACCCCAGGACATGAACTCAGTCCAGGTAATTACCAAATTCAAGGTGTTTGACCCGAGAACAGGTGATCTTCCTTCCTTCTACCGCCCTGTCCCAATTCTCCATCCATTAAAAAACCATAATAGTAAGAAAAAGAAGCAAACAAAACAAACACCAGTCACAAGTCCTGCTAAGGAGATAATACAGCCCTTCACTGAAGTGTTTTCAGGTGAGTGTCACAACCTATAGCTAATGAGCGTGAACGTCATATGAAGCCCGATGTCAGTTGTCGTGACGACCCCACCTCCATTTATCACTCCCCATCCTCCCCATAGCCCCATATGACTCTCAAGCTTACACAAACACCCCGTCCTAAGAGGCGATACCACAATACAGGCTAAAGTCTCTGTGAAAAATGTAAATGCGATAACCAATATTCATACTTGCACGTTCATATTATAAACTAAAGTTAATTACTAATAACTGAAAGACGCTGGTCTGATTCCATTTCGAGAGCTTGAATAGTGTTTTTAAGTATTACACCCGGTCAAAGACGGGTTTCCCCTCATATTTACGCCTGAAACCTGATTACTACCCAAATAGCATCACCACATGTCCAGTGTTTACTCATTAATTTGCAATTAACCCTCAAGGGACATGCAGATTTTCAAAATTTTCCTGCCCTTTCGATGTTTATATTATATATATATATATAATATTATAATATATGTACATATATATTATTATTGTATATAATTTATATATGTTTTTATATGTACATATATAATATATATTATATTAATATATATATTTTATATATACTATATCATTTAATGAGTACATATATATAGTAAAAGATAGCAAATTCATAAATATGATATATACATACATGAATATATACATACATGCTATATATTATATATAATATATATATATAAAATATATATATTATATAATTATATTATAATTTAAATATTATTGTGTGGGGTGGGGTGTGTGGTGATGTTAGGTATATGTATATAAATATTACATTACACACACACACACACACAACACACACATATAATATTATATATATATATATATTAATATTATTATAATTTATTATATAATATTGTGTGTGTGTGTGGTGTGTGTGTGTGTGTGTGTGTGTTATATGTATATATGATATGTATTAATATATACAATTACATATATACATATATATTATATTATATATAATATATTTATAATATATATTATGTATACATAATATAATCAACAACACACATGCATATATATAAAATAAAATATATTTTAATATTAATTTATTATTATAATATATTATATATAAAAAATATGCTGTAACGGATCAGGGAAAAACCCTGAGTGTCCGCCAAGGAAGCCAGCTAAATCTACATATTGCTTTCCATACTGTTTGTATTCGAAGCGCGTAGTGCAGTCTTTTCCATCATCATTCCATACTTTCATGAGTTTAACTTCCACCGCTTATCCTTTCCAAGATTTTTAATGTCCCCTTTGTTTGGGACATTTCTCTCATAAAAGGGAAGGTGGTTTCCCCTCATTTTAGGATTTTTTTTTCCTCTCCTCATTGAAACACATTGAGAACAAGTGACGGGGGGGTAGTCAAAATTTGTTTTTTTTCCAGTGCTTTTGGGCACTTCCCCGCCACCCCGGAGGCCCCAGGGTTTCCCTTACGCTGAATTTGCATTGTTTTTTTTTCCTTTTCCCCGGGGGAACCTCACCGTTTTTTCCTACTTTTTCCCCTCTGTGAGAAACTACGCTCAGTCATTTAAAAAACCCCCCTTTGGGGACAAAAATAGCTAAAAGGTAAAGTTATGGTCTTGCACGATTTTTAAAAAGGCTAAGAAAGTTTAACAAAACTGTCTCTAACTCCTCCCACTGGTAAAACCCATGCAGGGTTTTTAAAAAAAAATTTAAAAGACCTTCTCAAGATTAGAGAAAACACTAGTTTTAGGCGTACAGTAGATTTAAAATCAAAAACAACATTTTCGACAAATTTAAAGTAAAATCTTACCGAGCTACCCCTTTAATCCAAAATTAAATTATTGGACCAAAATTGTAAAAAATTTTAATTTTAAAATACAATCGCCCGAAAACAAAGAAATTACGCGGAAAATAAAAAGATGGGAACCCCCGGTCACAAAGGCAAGGTCTGGCGTCACAATTTTCCCCCGGGGAAAATTTTCCCGCCACGGCATCCGCCTTAACGCGACTCACATGGGGGGAGCCCCTGACGTCAGGAGGGGGGTTTAGACTTTTCATGAGAGTCATAAAACCGACGGGCGAAAAAAAGGGATGTTATGTTAGTAGGGGTGAACTATGCTGCCCTAGCCCCTCTCGCTTCTAACCCCCCGCCTCCTCCCCTCACATCCCAAACAAAAAGCTCCCCACTTCTCACTTCACTTCACTATACGAATGAGAAAAATGATGATTAATAGTAAAGAACCCTTAAAAAACAGTTGAAAACCCAAAGGAAAGTAAAACTCATACTTATAAATATATACTTTGAAAATCTCCCCTGGGGAAAAAAAGGGAAATTTAAGCAAAACAAAATTTAAAACATGCTATTAAATTGCCTTAGAGTATGCTACTCTGAAAGGGGAATATATCAATTTAAATAAAGCTACATCAAAAGAAAAATGGAATTTACAAAAAGCAAAAAGAAAAAAGATAAAAATTAATATAATCTCAGTTTAAGTCATTAAGTAATATATATAATGTATACTCAGTTAAAAATTTCGATTTGTCGTGTAGGCTCAATGACCAAAATAAATTTTAAGTTTATTATTAAGTTAAAAAAACAGAGAATAGGGGGTACAGGCACATTTTGGCACTTTAGGAAAAAAACTAAAAAATGCTACGCCCGGCGCCCCCTGAAACCACAAGAGAAGATTAATGCACCCCGAGGGTTTTTCGATTGTACAAATCAAATTTTCACAATTTTCCCATTAAGTATTAAATTTTAGGAAATGAAGAGGGAAGCAGGAAATCACCCTTTCCCCCACTATCAAATCTATATAAAAAAAGATTTTTAATTCTATTAAAATTAACGCCGCCACCCGCGTTTTTTAGAAAATAGGGAAAAACAGTCTCTTTCCCAAATTAAATTTAATTTTTCTAATAACATTAAAATTTATAATTCCCGTAAAAAAAAGGGATTGGAAAACTAAAGTAAAAATTTTCTATATTTTATATTTTTAAATTTTTCAAAAATAATTCGTAAGTCAAAAATTTTTTTAATATATTTAAATTTTTTTAATGGAATGTTCTTTAAAAAAAACAAAAAAAATAATGACAAGCCCTGCTTACCCAAAAACAACCAAAGACACCCCGACCCTGGTTTCTTCGATCTTTCTTTGAACCGCGTCTCTCAGACCATGAGAAGCGACCCGGGGTATCCTGCGGTTTGCTCCCCGCCGCATCGCATCCGTGATGACCTCGTACATTCTCGTCATCCGGTTTCTTCCACTTGTCCCCACCCGTGATTTTTTTTTCTTTTTACACCGTGGAAGATCCTAATCTTTCCCATATTTCAAACTTATTTTAGAGAATCTTTTTGTTATTTTAAAATTGGTACATGTCTGTATTTGAATGCATTCCTGGTTTTTTGCCTAGAGTGTGCCTTTCCTTGTTTGTCTGTAAGTCGAGTGAAGTTTTCTCGTAAATCAACCATGAATGACCTGTCTGAAAAAGTGTTGCTCCCATGCTTACCCTTTAAGAACTCGGGGCGGGCGGTGCGGAAAAGGGGGCGAGGGTGGCCTAGTCCCCCTGCGTCGCCGGCGCGACCGAGGGCCCGAAAGGGAAGAGCTCGGTCTTTTGGTGGGGGGACTTCGAGGCACCCTACATACGTGCTCCATCGCAACAGCAGGGAAGCCATAGTCAATCTAGGGAAGGGGGAAAAAAATGGATCATGGAGATGGCGGTGGTGAGGGGGATGGTGGGGGGATGGGGATGATGGTGATGGGGGGGGTGATGGTGGGGGTGATGGGTATAGGGAAGATTTTGGTGGGATGGGAATATGATGCTGGTGAGGGGAAGGGGAAAGGGGGATGGGGTTTCTCGATCAACCCCTTCTCCTCTTCTCTTCATCTGCTGTCTCTCTTAAATTTTTTCCTGTTGTTCAGCATTCTGACACCTCACTTTTTCCTCTCTATTTTCTGTTCACTACATTATAATATTTCCCCCCCCACTACCCCCTACCCCATCCGCTACACCATGCCCCAAACCACACACATTCCCCCCACTACACCCTGCCCATCCACTACACCACTTCCCCTCCACACACCCGCCCCAAACCACACACCACTGCCCCCCACTACACCATGCCCCATCACTACACCACTGCCCATCCCCTACCCCATGCTCCTCTTTCGCCACTGCCCCATTTCTTCATTTTTTTGTGTTGCTTCCCCCCCCCCCCACCCAATCACTCAGATCGCCAAGGCCCACTTTCAGGCGGGGGTTGCGGGTCGGGCAGCCCGTCGCGTTGGGGCTAGGTTCAGTTGTTCTGAAGCGATGGCGGTTTTCCTTCGGCGTGGCTTGGGTTTGTGAGGTGCTGTGGTTGCTGACGGGAAAAAGGTGGATTTGAAAATTGGTTGGAAAGGCAGTGAGTAGCACACGAAAGCTGGGGTGAGGGCCGGAGACTCCGGGGATGGGAGGGATGGCCTTGCAGGAACCTAAGGCTCGTGGGGCAGATGAGGGGGAACTAGGGCTGTTGGACATGTGGAAGGGAGGTAGCGGTATTCTAAAAGGCGCATATCCCCCTTGAGAAATAAACGAGGGTGTAGGGGAAGTGCCCCTGGCACCGTGTTACCGCTCAAAACCAGTTTTGTTGAAGGGCACCCAAACCCGGAGGGTGATATGAAATAATTTCAATGGGAAATTTGAGAGAGGCCTATGTCTGAGTGGTATAAATGGTGTTGAAGAAAAAAAAAAAAAAAATTTATAATTGCATATATATATATATATATATTAATATATTATTAAAATTTTAAGTGTTGTGTGGTGGGGTGTGTGGTTTTTGTGTTGTGTGTGTGTGGTGTTGTGTTTGTTTATTTAATTGTTATATATTGCATATTATTAATATATTATTTTATTTTATATATATTATATATTATATTTACATTATACATA
The DNA here is from genome assembly GCF_015228065.2 of Penaeus monodon. Lineage (NCBI taxonomy): Eukaryota > Metazoa > Arthropoda > Malacostraca > Decapoda > Penaeidae > Penaeus > Penaeus monodon. Next base: position 26,376 of record NW_023654542.1, read on the forward strand.
AACTACAAAAACCAAAACACACCACACCCACCACCACACACACCACACAAATAATATATAATAATATATATATATAATAATATAATTATTTTAAAAAATATTTATGTTATATATTATATTTTATATATATATAATATATATATTTATATTATATATATTATATTAAAATATATATTAATAGAATATAATACATATATTTTATATTAAAATTAATTAAAATAAAAATATATATATATATATATATATATATAGATATGATATATGATATATGATATCATATATATAATTATAATATATATATATATTATATATATATATATATAATATATATTATATCTATATATATATATATATATTATATATAATATATATTATATATATATTAGTAGATGCATAAGGGACAGAAACGACTCCACTAACGTACGTACATGAGGGTGTTAAACAGGAAGTAGGTTAATGAAAACGGAAACCGCAATCGATTTACGTAACAATGACCGTAACCGCAAGTGATTACGTAATCAATGACCGTAACCGGAAGCATTAATCATAGTTAATGATGTTTAGCATGCACACCAGACTACCTTATGGTCGTTCATGGCGCATCATAGCAGAAAGTAGGCATAATTAAAGTGATTATCATAATCAATGATCGGAACTGGAAATCATTAACCGACTCTAATGATATCTGTCCCTCCCCTCCTCTCCAATACAGGCGACTGGACAGAACGCCTCACCTTACGCACCACAACAGGTTAATGACTGCGGAAAGTGATCAACGCAATCAATGACCGTAACCAGAATCATTATCAATGACCGTAACCAAAATCATTAGCACACACCTGGAGGACTCCCCTCCCCTTCTCTCTGAAACCATATGCCAGGTACCACAGATGATCCCTCCCCCAATGTAATAATTGAAAATAATTTTGAAACAAAAAATGATAAAAATTTTAAGAACAATAGGTGGAATAAGTGAAAAACAAACTCCTAGCAGCAGCTTCGTACCATGCAACCACAAAACCCCGTCCCGCAACACAGCAACAGAACACCGGCGAAGAACCACTCATTGAAATGTTTATAGTTCCAGTTCCTTAAAAAAAAGATGAGAGAGAGAGAGAGACAGAGAGACAGAGAGACAGAGAGAGAGAGAGGGAGAGAGAGAGAGAGAGAGAGAGAGAGAGAGAGAATTAAAGAAAGAAATGACCATAACCGCAAGTGATTAACATAATCAATAACCGTAACCGGAATCATTAATCATAGTTAATGATGTTTAGCATCACACCAGACTACCTTACGGTCGTTCATGGCGCATCATAGCAGAAAGTAGGCATAATTAAAGTGATTATCATAATCAATGATCGGAACTGGAAATCATTAACCGACTCTAATGATATCTGTCCCTCCCCTCCTCTCCAATACAGGCGACTGGACAGAACGCCTCACCTTACGCACCACAACAGGTTAATGACCGCAGAAAGTGATTAACGCAATCAATGACCGTAACCAGAATCATTATCAATGATCGTAACCAAAATCATTAGCACACACCTGGAGGACTCCCCTCCCCTTCTCTCTGAAACCATATGCTAGGTACCACAGATGATCCCTCCCCCCACCCTCTTACCCCATCCCCACCACCACCACCCTCTTCCATACCCTCCTACCCCCGCACCGCAATATTCATCATGTTTAAACTTGTACCTGTATCGATAATTAACCCAGTTACACACACAAGTGATCACCCCTCCTAATGAATGAGGTAATCATAATCTAACCCGATGCCAGGTGTCACAGATGACCCTCCTGCCCTCCACACCCCGCCCCCCCCGCAATATTCATCGTGTTTGAACTTGTACCTGGATCGAGAATTGACCCGTGTACAGACGAAGTGACCACCCCTCCTAATGAATGAGACAATCATAATCCAACCCAATGCCAGGTGTCACAGTTGACCCACCACCACCACCCTCTTCCATACCCTCCCACCCCCACCCCGCAATATTAATCATGTTTAAACTTGTACCTGGATCGAGAATTGACCCTGTTACAGACGAATGATCATCCCTCCTAATTAATCATAATCCATAAATGTTCCTCTAATGATGTCTAATACAGTGACCACCCCTCCTAATGAATGAGACAATCATAATCCAACTCAATGCCAGGTGTCACAGTTGACCCACCACCACCACCCTCTTCCATACCCGCCCACCCCCACCCCGCAACATTAATCATGTTAAACTGTACCTGGATCGAGATTGACCCTGTTACAGACGAATGATCATCCCTCCTAATTAATCATAATCCATAAATGTCCCTCGAATGATGTATAATACACACACCTAAAGGGTTCCTCTCACCCTCCCCTCCTCCTCTCCAAACCAACCCTCCTTCCCTTCCTACCGCCCCTGCCCCACATTCCTCCATACCCAAAGCAATAATAGTAAGAAAAAGAAGCAAACAAACAAATCACAAGTCCTAATTAAGGAGATAATACAGCCCTGCACTGAAGTGCGAGTGATCACCCCTCCTAATGAATGATGCAATCATAATCCAACCCAATACCAGGTGTCACTGATGACCCACCTCCCTCATCACCCCTCCCCCCCCCACACCGCCCCCGCAATATTCATCGTGTTTGAACTTGTACCCGGATCGAGAATTGACCCTGTTACAGACGAGTGACCACCCTCCTAATGAATGAAACTTTCATAATCAATAACCCTAAACGCCCTCCCCTCGTCCCCCCCACCCCCAGCAGGTCGGTCACACAAACAGTCTGCGAATGACCAATAAGTACCGTTCCGTCCCTCGCCGCGACAAGGATAAGAATGCAATTAACTGAAAAGGATTATAAAACGCGGTGTACGATATATACTTTTATTTTTCTATTTCCATCACACACATATTTTGCGTCAATCCTGTATATGGTGTAAGCGATGTGGAAGGAGAAGAAACTGTGCTTGCACAATTGTCTCTAATGTCACCACCACCCTCCTCTCCTCTCAAATCATATTCCTGGTTTTTGCTAAGAGAATATATCACTGGTTCTATTCTGTGTTTGCTAACGATTTAACTATTGATGAATGATGAGAATATATTGGATAATCATCTTCACCGGTGGCAGCTCTTGGATGTTTGATAGGCATGTGTCAGGACCATTATGTAGCGATAAGTAGAGCTGTCTGGAAGATAATTCTTTGTCTCGATCGTATCCCTCCTCTTAAATGACAGTCTGCCCAGTGGATTACGGAACTTAACCCGTTTCTTCATTGCAGTGATATCTCAGGTGGCGATGATTTATTATTGTAGTGTAGGTGGGTTTCTCCATTGAATATGTTCTTCTCTCTGGATATTGTACTCCAGTTCACTCACAAACGATAAACAGGGCTTTAAATACATGGCGGTATATTTCCATGCTGGCAACTACTGTATTGTTGGGCTGGGCGGTGGGACAATGCAGATATTTCCTAAAATGTTCCTGCGATTCCTCGATGTTTTACAATCTACCACACGT
>NW_023654543.1:0-4554 GCF_015228065.2 Penaeus monodon
AAAATTAAAAAAAAATTTTATAAAAAAAAATTTTTAAATAAAAATTATAAATTAAAAAAAAAAAAATTAATAAAAAATTTTTATAAAAAAATAAAAAAATTTAATATTTAAAAAAAAAAAAAAAAAAAAAAAAAAAAAAAAAAAAAAATTAAATATTTAAAAAATAAAAAAAAAAAAAAAAAAAAAAAAAAAAAAAAAATTTTATATATATATAATTTTTTTAATTATATTATATTAATTTTTAAATATAATATATTTTAAATATATATATTATATAATTATATATATATATATATATATATATTATATAAAAATTTATTATATATTTAAAAAAAAAAAAAAAAAAAAAAAAAAAAAAAAAAAAAAAAAACCCCCCCCCCTTTTTTTTTTTAATATTATATTTATTTTTTTTTTTTTTAATTTTTTTTTTTATTTTTTTTTTTTTTTTTCCCCTTTTTTTTTTTTTTTTTTTTTTTTTTTTTCCTTTATTTTTTATTTTTGGTTTTTTTTTTTTTTTTTCCCTCCCTCTTTTTTCCCCCCCCTTTCCTCCCCTCTCTCTCCTCCTCTCTCTCCCCTCCTCTCTCTCTCTCTCCTCTCTCTTCTCTCTCTCCCCCCTCTCTCTCTCCCCCTTTTTCTCTCTCTCTCTCTCCTCTCTCCTCTCCCCTCTCGCTTCCTCTCTCTCTCTCTCTCTCTCTCTCTCTCTCTTCCCTCTCTCTTCTCCCCTTTCCCTTTTTCTTTTTTTTTTTTTCTTGTTTTTCTTTTCTTTTTTTTCTTCATTTTTCGTTTGTTTTTTTTTCTTTTTTTCCCTTTCTTCTTTTCCCTTTTACAAAATCTTTTTTTGGTTATTCTTTTTTATTTGTTGTTACTTTTTTATTTTGTATTTGGAATTTATATTTTCTTTTTTTAAATTTTTCTTTTTTTGGGGGAAATTTTTTTTGTTTGTTTTTTTTCTATTTTTTTTTTTTGTTTTTTTTTTATTATTAGTTTTTTTTGTTTTTGTTTGTTTTTTCTTTTTTTAAAATTATTTTTTTTCAATGTGTTTTTTTGTGATTGGGAAGAAACAGACCCCCTTTTTTTTTTTTTTTTTTTGTTGTTGTTTTTTTTGTATTTTTTTTATCCTTTTTTCCCTTTTTTACTAATTAATTTATTTATATTTTTATTCATTTCTTTTTTTTTTTTTTTCTTTATTTTAAATCGCTTCTCACGTTTTTCATATAAGTCCCCATATATTTTAAAATTTATTTTTTAAATGAAACAGTTCGATTGTCAGTTATGTTAGTTTTTATTTTTAATTTTATTTGGGTTTTAATACCAAAAAAAATATTTCCTCTTAACATCTAGTGTATAAAAAAATTATATAAACACGCCTTGGTTTTAAAAGTATATTACTTTGAACACGTCTTGAACATTACAGTGACAGATTAATAAAAAGATAAATAAATTTTACCTTATAACATTAGAAAATCTATGCATAGTATTTCGAAATTTAACACACTTTTTACGATTTTTTAAAATCTCTTATTAAAAAAACCGCCTTAGGGGAAAGATCCATTTAGTATACACATACTAATTCTTAAACTCTTGTATAAAACCAACAAATTCTCTATAACAATCCATGCAAATTACGTCAAACACACTTTTAAATTAAAGTTGTTTTAATTACTATTATTTAAAAAAAGTCTCACAAAGGGGGAATACCACCTTCATCAATACTCTAATAAAATCCTGCAGAACTGAATGTAGGAAATAATTTAAAACGTGAAATAAAAATTGCGAAACTTTTGCATTTTTAATGTGCTTGCGAGGTGAAAGTTAGGGCCCTTATTCACTCTGGTGCTTTCAGAGGGAAAATCGATGATTAGAAGGGGGGGGGGTTAGAAGGGGAAAATATCGTAGGATAATGGGTTGTAGGAGGTGAAAGGGGGAAATGAGAAGGAAAGATGAGATAAAAGGAAAAAGGAGAATAGAGGAAAAAAAAGGGGAGTAGAAAAGATAAAAAAAATTTAATGTAGTCCAGTTACAGGAAAAAAAAGGGTGATATTTTATAAATCGGATTCCCTTTTTTATAAAAATTCAAATCTAAATGCAGAAACTTTGTTAAAAATGCCCCCAAAAAGATTGGAGGAGAACTGTTGCCCATGCACATGCCCCTCTCTCCACGCAGTGAGGCCCAAAAGGGAAGGGCGGGAACCGAGCGGTTGGCACCAGGGGGCGTCGCCGGAGTGCCAAAGGGTCGCAAGGGGAAACGAACTGCCTCAGGGACCCCGGCTCCGGATTTTTCCTCAGGGTTGACCCCCGAACCTTTTTCTCAGGGGGGTTTGTTTTGTATAGGGGGGCTCCCAAGCAAAGGGATGAACTACAAGCAGTCGGACATCCCCCATCGTCTTTAGGTAAGACAACCGAAAAATTTTCACAGTGCTGCGTGTATGAATAACCAAACGCACTCACCAAAAATGGATTTTTTTGTTAATCTTGCAAGATCGATAATGATCCCGACGTCTTGAGTGTTTACCACACACACAATACAACTCCCACATCAGACACACCCACCCAAAAAAAAAAACAAAAACCCCACCCCAAAACACACCACCCCACACACACACACCCAAAAATTAAAATTAAAAATATATAAAAATATAATTTTATATAATATATAATATAATTTTATATAATATATTAAAATTAAAATATATATATAAAAAATATTATTTTATTTATTTTATTTATTTATTTTTTATATTTTTAAATTTATTTAATTTAAAATAAAAAATGATATTATATAAATATATTTTAAAATTTATTTTAATTATATTTTTTTTTTTATAATTTGAAGTATTACATTTGTGTATATATGATTTTGTGTGTGTGGGGGGGGAGGGTGTTTATACCCCATCAACACCCTGCCAAAAAATACCATCCCTAAAACCCAAGGGAAATGGATTTAAGACCAAGACCAAACCCGCCGTAATTTTAAAAAGGAGCACTTCCCCAAACGGTAGGATTAGCGCGAATCACTGCAAACAGACTTCCATTACGACGATGCATATCGGGAAACCTCAGTCATGCCAGGGTTTGAGAGGAGGAAAATCTAGTCCTGTTGCATGGCCACGATTAACGGTATTAAAATGAGGCGAAGCTGCAAAAACTAAAGGCTGCGTATTTGACCGTTTTTTTCATTCTTTATTTTATTTTATTTTATTTTTTTTTTCAATTTAGGGTTTTTCCAAGTCGTGATTTTTTCTTCCTCGTAATTTGAGAGAGGGATGGGGGGAGGGGGGAGAGAAAAAAAAAAGGAGGGGGAGAAATAGATAAATAGATAGATAAATAGAAAGAGAAGAAAAGAGAGAGAGAGAAGAGAGTGGAGAGAGAAAGACAGACAGACAGACAGACAGGAGAGGGGGGTCGGAGGAAAAGAGAAAAAGTGAGATAGAAAAAAAGAGAGAGAGAGAGAGAAAGGAGAAAAGGGGGGAGAGAGAGAGAGAAAAGAAGAGAGAGAGAGGAGAGAGAGAGAGAGAGGGGGGGAGAAAAAGGGGGGGAGGGGGAGAGAGAGAGAAGAAAAGGAGAAAGAAAAAGGAAAGAAAAGAAAGGGGGATCAAGGGCAGGAAAAACTAACTTTTAACATTTTTTGGTACCAAATAAAGCATGCTTTCCTTCTGCATTTTTCCCTTTTGGAAACCCCGGGGGCGGGTTTTCACTATTGATGGGAAATTTTTTTTTTGGCTTTTGATTTTACAATCATTTTTTTTTGGTTTTCAGATCGTGGGTTTTTTTTTCCCCTTTTATTTACAAACACACACACCAAACAAAAAAAAAACAACACACACAAACACCTCAAAGAAATAATACAAAAACCACACACATACGCAAAAAAAACAAAAGCAAAAAAAAAAAAACAAAAAAAAACATGCATACACACGAAACAACGTACCACGCGCACAAAACAAAACACACACCACACACACACCACACAAACCACACACACACACACCACCCCACCACACACACACACAAAAACACACACACAAACAAACCCCCCAAAAACCCAAACCACAAAAAAAAACAAAACCCCAAACAACACAAACAAACAAACAAAAACAAACACAAACAAACACAAAACAAAACAAACACAACAAAACAAAAACAAAACACACAAAACAAACACACACCAAAAAGAAATCAATGGCGATTTTGTCGGGCAGAAATTTTTAAAAGTAAAAACCGACGCAGAATCTCCACACCTCTCACTGATTAAGCTGAATTTTTATTTTGCAAAAATTTTTTTTCTTTTTTATTTTTGTTTTTCATTATTATCAATCATTATTGTTATTTTCATTTTTATTTGCTTTTTTTGATGATTGTTATTATCATTATTATCATTATTTTTTTATTAATTGTTATATTTTTTATTTTTATTTTTTAATTATTATCATTATTATTATTATTACTATTACTATTATCAATTTTTTTTTTAAATTTATTATTATTTTCAAATTTTTATTTATTATTTTAAAATTATTATTTTTAATTTTTATTATATTATTTTTTTTTTGGGGG
>NW_023654545.1:0-4554 GCF_015228065.2 Penaeus monodon
GGCACAAATCTGGTTCGAGGGTTCGGTTACCGCCGGGCGCGTTGCCCTTGGGGCAAGGAACTTCACCTCGATTCCTACCTAGCACGGGGTGGCCAAGCCACCCCAAGTCGGTCCCGGGCCCCGGGGCCCGGGGTGAGGGGAAAAGGGGTTTGGGGCGGGAAAGGGCATCCGCCAAAAAAGATATCTGCCAGAGCAAATCACATGGCGCCCCCATATAAAAAAAATGGATAAGCTAAAAAAAAGAATATTATAATATAATTTAATAATAATATAATATATATATTTTACACACACATACATTTTTTCTTAGGGTAGGTTTCTTTTTGAGCCCCCCGTGGTCCAGCTATATTTAAATTGTTTTTTTTTCAGTTTGAGCTTTTGGGGAGTGATACGTGGTGGGGTCCCAGTTCCTTCCCACGGAGGTGCGGTATTACCTTCTCTTTTCATCCGGGTTTGGGGACCACCTGACTTGGGCTGGCTTGCCACCCAGTGGCTTGGGAAGTTCCTTCCCCAAGGGGAACAACGCGCCGGCCGTGACTCGAACCCCCGAATTCGATTGCCGTCGGCCAGTTTTGAGTCCGTGCTCAAAAACCATTTCGGCACTGCGGCCTATATCCATTGTAATTATATATATATAAATATTATAATATATATATATTATATAAAATTAATATGTGGTTGTTTGTGTATATATACTATATACATTTACACAGTATATACATACACACACACACACACACACACACACACACTCAACACACACACACCCACAAATATATATAAAATATATTATATTTAAAATTATATAAAATATATTTATATATTAATTAGGTTACATGTATTATATACACACATACTACACACCACACACACCACCACACACCATAAAATATATATTATATAATTATATATATAAAATTTATATTATATTATAAATATATTATATTTTTTTTAATACATCACTTTTTCTTCTGTTTTTCTATGTATCAAAATAGTTTATGTGTTATATTATATGTATGTAGTAATTCATAATATATATTTTATATCATTATAATATATATATATATATTAATATAATATATATTTTTATATACTACATTTTATTTTATATATTTTAATATTTAAATTATAATATATATTTTAATATATACATTTATATATATATATAATATTATAATCTTTATTATTAATATATATTATATATATATATAATTAATATCGCTCACACACGTGCGCGGGCGATGCGCGAGTGCATGGATGCACCCCGCCTCATGTATATAGACTGCGGTGGCCGAGGGGTTAGAGCAGGGACTCAAGCTGTCACGGGGGCAATCTGAGTTCGAGATTTTCGATCACCGCCCGACGCTTGTTCCCTTGGGGCAAGGAACTTCACCCGTTCCCCTACCTGCCACTGGGTGGGCAAGCCAGCCCAAGTCGTGCCGGTCCCAAACCGGTAAATTTAAGATGGGCTCGATAAAAACCCGCGGAAGGCAAAGGGAACCACCGCTCTAAAATTTCCAAAAAATCATGGAAAACCATGATCGCCAACGTCCTTTGGACAGGGGACTTGAAAAAAATAATAATAATAAATAAAATAAATAAAATAAAATTTTATATTAAAAATATAATATATATAATAATTATATATATATATATATTAATATACCACAACACATATATGTTGTGTTGTGTTGTATGTCATAAAAAATTTATAATATATATATAATATTTAATTTATAATTTTATATTATATATACATATATTGTAGGGGCCCCGTGGCCCCATGGGGAGAGCATCGAAATCGGCTGTCAACGGCAATCTGGTTCGAGGATTCGAGTCACCGTCGGGGCGTTGTTTCCTTGGGCAAGGAAATTTCACCCCGATTTGGGGTCCCACCCTGGGGGGGGTAAGCCAGCTCAGCCAGTGCCGGTAAATAAAATGGTTTCCCCGTAAAAAACACGGAAAGGGGGAAGGGAACGGCAAAACCTTTTCTCTAAATTGCCAAGAAATCTGGAAAATCCAGATCACCAAAATCCTTGTAGGGCAGGGCACTTAAAAATTTTTATATATATATATATATAATATATATTATATTATATTTATATATATATATATGATATTATCTTTGTGTGTTGTGTGTTGGTTGTGTGTGTTTTTTTATATATAATATATAAATATATATATTATATTATATATATATTATATTATATATTTTTTTTTATATTTATAAAATTATATTATAATATATTTTTATTATTTATATATATTAATACATAATTGTGGTATGTATATAATCATATATATATATATATAATATTATTATATATAATTAAAAATTATATATAATATATTATAATTTGTAAACCCACACAAACACGCCCCCCACACACACACACACAACACACACACACCCACACCACACCACCACACACCCCACCACACCAATATATTTATTTATATATATATATATATTAAAATTATATAAATTTAAAATTAATATATATATATATATATCGGTTCATTCGAGCCGCCGTGGTCACAGCATGATACCCAAATGCGCTTCATGTTGTGACGCTCTTGAGTAGTAGGGGTAGGGTCCCCGTTCCTTTCCAGGGAGAGTACTATATGCTTATTACATACACACCAAAACACACACACACACCACACCACAAAAACCCACCACCACCACACACACACACAAACACAACACACCACACACACACCACACACACATAATATTATATATATTATTATATATATTATATATATATATATATATATATATATTATCACATTCTATTATCTATACTTTTTGTGTGTGTGTGGTTTTAAAATATATTATATTATTATATATATATTAATATATATATATATATTATAATATTTATATTATATTATATATATCTTTATATTATAATATATATTCTTATTATATATAAAATTATATTTTAAATATATATTATACACACCACTATCTATGTATCTATACTAGTGTGTGTTGTGTGTTGTAATTATTTTATATAAAATTAATATATATATATATTTATATAATTATATATATTTATATTATTTATATTTTTAATTATATTTTTAATTTATGTATTATACCACACACACACACACTTTTATATATAAGGAAAATATAGCAAAAATCAATAGTTAACTGAGAAAAAATGTTAATAAGAGAGAGAGAGGGAGAGAGAGAGAGAGAGAGGAGAGGAGAGAGAAGGAGAAAGGAGAGAAGAGAGAGAGAAGGTGTGCAGTCGCGAGGGAGGGGGAGGGGAGTGAGAGTGTCGTGGGAGAGGGGAGGGGCGGGGGGCATAGAGAGAAGGGTCCCGGGCGGTGGCAGGGCCCGGGGGAGGGAGCGGGGGCGGGCGGGAGGGGGGGAGGGGGGCGGGGGGGAGGGAGGGAGGGGGGGGTACTCCCGCGCTTTCCTCACTCGACGAAGGGAGGGGTTTCAGTTTCACGCCACCGCTTTTGCCCCTCTCTTGGTCCGGCCGGACCCTCGACGTTGCTCGCGGGTTTTAGCACTCCCTTGACAGGGGCCAATCTTCTCCCCGACTTCCCCCCTTTGGCCTGGCACCCTTCGCTTTCCCCTTTTACCCCCCTTCTTCCCTCTCGCCTCACACTTTTTCTCTCTCCTCCCCTTCTCTCTCTCTCTCTCTCTCTCTCTCTCTCTCTCTCTCTCTCTCTCTCTCTCTCTCTCCGCTTCCTACCTGCTTACCCTATTCCCTCCCTCCCCCCCTTTCCTTCTTTCTGCCGTTTCCCCCCCCTTTTACAACCCTCTTCTCCTCCTATTTTTCCCCTCATTTTATTCTTTCCCCTTTATTTTTCTTCTTCGCTTCGACCTACTTGCCCTGCATCACCCTCCCCCCCCCCCCCCCCCTTCCCTTCGTCGTTGCGATTTTCGGAACGTTCGCGCGTGTATGTCAGCGTGTGCGTGTGTATGTGCGTGCAAAGTTGTGTGTGCGTGTGTACGTGACGGTGACTGCGTGTATGCCGCGGTGCTTGAACGTTTTTCTTCGTTTTCCGCGTCGACAGAAGTAAGCAAGTGCATAACCGAAACTTAAAAACAACAACAACAACAACAACAACAGCACCAGCAAGAAAAGAGACCGGGAAATGTGAAAGAGAGAAAGAAAAAAAAACAATGACCAGAAAAAAACGTTGAAATAATGTGTTCGATTCGGCCGAAACGTTAAGTGCTGAAGGATGTTCAGTTTGACCTCGAGAGCGCGCTGAGATCACTGAAAAGCTTCGGAACCAGACGAGGAAGTGGGGGAAAAAGGAAGGAGGGGAGGAGAGGAGGAGGAGGGATAGAGGGGAGCAGAGGGAAAAGGGGAGGGGGGGAGGGGAGGACGGAGGGAAAAGGGGGAGAGGGGAAAAAGGTAGGGGAAAGGGGGTTATGGTGGTGGGGATGGTGGAGAGAAAGGGGGAAAGGGGAATTTTTTTTGTAGGGAAGATGGGAACGGGTTGGGCTAAAATATTACGGTAGGAGGGGGAAGGAGGAAAGGAAGAGGTATTGGTTTTAAAGGTATAAATGGAGAGGGAAAA
>NW_023654546.1:0-4554 GCF_015228065.2 Penaeus monodon
AACTCCTAGTCAAACAAGATCAAGATCTCAAAGGACATTGGACAGCGTGAAGGATTCGTTTACTTGGCAAAAGCCTAAAAACATGCTTCGCGTGATCACAAGAGACATATAGGTCATAAATCACAGCTGTCACATCTGTCCTTGATGGAGATATATATATGTGTGTGTATATATATATACATATTATCATATGAATATATATATATAATAATATATATCTATATATAATTATAATATCATATATATATATATATATTAAATTCATATATATAATATATATATATATTATATATATATATATATATAATATATTATATATATATATTATATATATTTTATTTATTTATTTATTTATTTATTATTATATTTATATTCATATGTAGATTTTTTTTTCCAACAACCATTTATTCCACTGCAGGGCATAGACTTCCCTCAATTCACTATTTAGAGATTATTTGGCAGTAACCACCTTGCCTGATTGAATGCCTTTCCTACTCACCCGCGGTTCAGGTCGCTGACACTTGTGCGACGGCGGTGACTCCCTCTACGACACATGAGTTTGACCCCAAGGCGATATGTCGTTTTCTCGCCGTGAGATCGGGCTCCAGCCAGCAGTCGGAGTACCGGCATTTTTACGACTGCCGCGGCGGGGAATTGAGTCCAGTGCTCTAACCACTGGACCATCGCGGCAGTCATATATATATATATATATATATATATATATATATATATATATATATTTTTTTTTTTTTTTTATATATATATAATATATATTATATACATATATATATCTATATAATATATACTAATATCTATCTAATATATCTATATACTATATATATATATATGTGTGTTTGTGTGGTGTGTGTGTGTGTGTGTGTGTGAATAGCTATAGACAGTTAGATATGTTGTGTGGTGTGTGTGGGTTTTGTGTGTGTGTGTGTATGGATAGATAGACAGTAGATATGTGTGTGGTTTTGGGGTTTTGTTCGTTGTGTATTAAAATAAAATTTTTTTTGTCTATATATATATATAATATATATATATATATTATATATATATATATATACATATATATAAAAAGTATATATATTATATATATATATATTACATAAAAATGTATATATCATATATAAATGTGCATATATACTATATATATGTGTGTGTGCGTGTGTGTGTGTGTAGATAGATAGATAGACAGACAGTTATATACAAATAGATAGATAGGGAGATCGATCGATTGATAAGTAGACAGAAAGGTAAACTTGACAGAAAGATATGTGTTTGTTTGTTTTTTGTCTTTATATGCATGTATATGTATGTTATTTATACATTCGATCTATCTGCCCATTATATAATATTAATATAAAGATATATATTTTATTATTATATATAATTAAAGAAAAAGAATATATATATATAGATATCTATATATATATGGGTGTGTGTGTGTGGTTGTGTGGTGTGGTGTGTGTTGTGTGTGTGGTGTGTGTGTGTGTGTGTGTGTGTGTGTGTTGTGTGTGTGTGTGTGTAGTTGTATGTGTATATATATGTGTGTTGTATTTATATATATCTTTACTTCTTATCTATATATATATATAATATCTATATATTATATAATATATCTATAATGTATATTGTGTGTGTGTGGGTTTGTTGGTGTGTGTGGTGGCTAGATAGACATTAGATATATGTGTGTGTCTTTGTTTCTTGTGCATATATATATATATATATTTATATATATATATATATATATATATTATATATATATATATTATATAGATATATATATATAGACTTTTGTGTGTGGTGTGTGTGTTGTGTGTGTGTGTGTGTGCGTGTGTGTGTGTGTGTGTGTGTTTGTGTGTGTGTGGTGTGTGTGTGTGTGGTGTGTGTAACACACATTGCATAATGAGCAACCGAGAAATTAAAGCGAGAATATCGCAGTCAGTTGTTCATTCCGACACAACTTCCATGACTGACACTATGTTAACGAAAACGTCTGTCCTGATGGAAAACTTAGAAATTACGGAACATCTTTTAGCAATGAAACTAATTATTAATTATTAAACCAGACTATGTAAGTCAGCATAGGGATCTCATATTGTACTACCTCACTGTCCACCTGGAACTCAGATGAATTTTCTGATCAGCGCCTCAGCCACTAATCTACCAAATTACGCACTATGATTACCTCGTAAACGATATGAAAACCTTGGAAATACATGAGGAAGAGATCGGCATGCATGTGTCACGCGATGATTACTAATAAAGTCACAAGAGATGGGAGTGAAGGGGATTGGAGGTGAATAAGATGATGCAAAACAAGGAAACTTGATATGTGTAGACATTGTTTTAAATGGTTCTTACACGATGATTCAACAGAGAATTAAGAAAATAATAGATTCATAGATTAATAAGACCACTTATTAATAGACACCACTAATAGCAATAATTGATAATAATCGTAATGATGATGATACTGATTAAACGATTATTGTGAACAATAAACGCATTGCCGATGATACTGGCAAAAACAATAAGAACACGACTGCCTAATCCAAGAAAAGACATTTTTTTGTATAAATTTGCCTAAATACGCTCATTTAAGGATTTTGGTTTTTTTTGGAGTTTTGAGAAACGAGATGAGAGACGATATCTGCCGATTCATGTTTTTCACTCGGCGTCAAGACCTTGCTTAGGGCTAAGATTAGGTCAAGTGCAAATCGACAGGTTAAAGATCGATCATTTAGAGTCCAGGTGATCATAAGGGCTATTGGTAGTGATAAAAAAATATTGGAAAAACAAACAGTGAAGTGGCATTGGTGATATTCACCAATGACAAAGGCAAGAACAATATATATATTATCGCTCTCTCTCTCTCCTCTCTCTCTCTTCTCGCTCTCTCCCTCTCCCTCTCTCCGGTCCTTCTGCGGGTCCACCCTCCTCATCTACTCCTTCCTCCCTCTCTCCCCGAACTTCCTCCCTCTCCTCTCTCTCTCCTCTTCTCTATATATATATATATATGAATATATATATATATGATAATATATATATATATGATATATTATATATATATATATATAATATTATATATTATATATACATATATATATATATATATGTACATATATATATATATATATAATATGTATATATGTAATATATATATATACATAAATTATACTACATATATTATATATATACCATATATATATATCTATATAGATATCATATCTTCTTATATATATATATATATTTATATATAATAATATCTATATATCTATTATATATATCTATTTATATATCACTAGATATATATATATATATAATTATCTCTATTATATCTCTATTCGTCTGTATATACTCTCATCTATGACGTATATCTATAATGTCTACATATTATATAATATATAATATATATATATATTTTATATATAATTATAATATATATAATATTTTTTTTTATATTAGTATGATGTTGTATGTGTGTTTTGTGTGTGTGCTAAATCATTATAATTTTTATATATATATATATTATATTTATTACATAAAAATTTAAATAATTTTTAATTTTATATACAATTTATATTTTAATTTTAAAATTATTAATTTTAAATAAATGCATTTATACTTTTAAAAAAATATATAATTTTTAAATTTTTATATAATTAATAATATATAATTTTTAAAATATATAATAATAATTTATATTATATTAGACTAAAAATTAAAATAAAATATTTTTTAAAAAATTTTAATTTTAAAATTATAATAATTAAATTTTTAATATATTTTATTATTATAATTTCCCCGCATATATTTCCCCAAAAATATATTAAAATATTATATATATATTATTAAAATTATATATATTTATATAATATAAATATCATTTATTTTATTTATATCCTTTATTACATATAAATTTTATAATATTAATATTTTATAATAATATATAATATATATTAATATTTTTTTATATTTTTTAAATTTTATTAATGTAAAATAATATATTACATAATATTATAATAATTTATAAAAATTTTTATTTATTACTATAATTAATTATATTATTTTTTATCTTTTATAATTTTAAAATAATTTTATTCATTTAATATATTTTTTTTATTATTTAATATTATATTTAAATAATATATATTTTTTTTTATTCATTTTATATACATCATTTTAATTTATATTTTATATATATATATTTATATTTAAAAATTTTAATTTATTTAAAAAATTATATTATATATTTAATTTTTTTATTTTTAATGTAAATATATTTATTAAATTTATAATTTATTTATTATATAATTTTATAATATATATTCTATTATATATCATATTTGGATTTTTTTATTATATTATATATAAAATATATTATTTTATTTAATTTTTTTGTTTTTATATTTTGGTTTATTTATATATTATTTTTTTTTATAATTTTATATTTATTTTTTTTATTTTGTGTGTGTATTTAATTTATATTTTATTATATTTTTTCTTTTTTATTTTTTATGGTTAAAAAAAAAAAAAACCCCCCCC
>NW_023654547.1:0-2500 GCF_015228065.2 Penaeus monodon
TTGGTTTGAATTAGGTTTTTGGTTGGTTTTGGTTGGTTTGTTTGGTTTGGGGGGTTAAAGGGTTGGTTAAAGTTAGGTTGGGTTTGGTTAGGTTGGTTAGATTAGGTTAGTTTGGGGTTTTTGGGTTCGGTTAGGGTTAGGTTAGGGTTACTGAGGGTTTTGGGGTTGTGTTAGTTAAAATTAGGTTTGGGTTTAGGTTTGGGTTAGGTTTCTGCTAGGTTGGGGTTTGGTTTGGGGTTGGTTTTTTGGGGTTTGGTTTGGGTTAAATTAGTTAGGTTGTTTTGGGTTAGGTTTAGGGTTTGTCTAGGTTTGGGGGAGTTTTTTGGTTTTTGGGTTTTACGTTGGTTAGGTTTTGTGGATTTTTGGTTTGGTTACATTAAAAACATTTTTTAAAAGAATCCATCCCAAACCTACTCCAACGTATAAGACATCAAAAATATTATACACTTTCTATATTTATTATACTATATATAATCATATACTATGTAATGTAATATATATATAAATAAAAAACACCATACAACACACACGCACTAACACGACACACACACACACCACACACATAACAAAAAAACCCCCACACCACACTTACACACACACACACACACACATTATATATATATATATATATTATATATATATATATATATAATATACATATTGTTTATAACATAATACATAAAAATACAATAAAAACTATAATACTATATATACATATATATACATAAAATCATTAACATATAACATATATAAATATATATATATATATTAATATTAAAATATATAATTATATATTTTATATATATATATATATGCATATTATGCATATATATTTAAAAAATTTTTATGTATATATAGTTATATTTATATGTACGTAATATTATATTTATATGTATAATATGTATATAATTGTATTATATGTATATATTTTATATCTATTGTTATTTTTAATATCCTATTATACTATATGTATATATATATATATTATTTTTATTAAATTTTATATTTTTTTTATATTTTGTTTTTTGTTTTTGTTTTTTGGTTTAATTATATATTTTTTTTTTTTAATTTTTTTTTGTTTTTTTTTTTTTTTTTTATTTTTTTTTTTTTTTTTTTCTCTTTTTTTATTTTTTTTTTTTTTTTTTTTTTGTTTTTTTTTCCTTCCCCCCCCCCTTTTTTTTTTTTTTATATTTTTTTTTTTCTCTTTTTTTTGTGGTGTGTGTGTGGTGTTGTGGTTGTTGTGTGGTTTTTGTGGGTGTGTGTGTGTGTGTGTGTTGTGTCTTTTATGTTTTTTTTATATTTTTTTTTTTTTTTTTTTTTTTTTATATTATTTTTCATTTAAAAGTTGTAGATTTTGTTTTCCCCCTGAATTTTCTTCTTTTCCCCATTTTTTCTTTTTTTCTATTTTTTCTTTTTTTCTTTCTTTCTTTTTTTCTTTTTTTATATACTTTTTTTCTTCTTTTTTTACCTTTTTTTACATTCCCTTGTTTTTCATTTTTATTCTTCTTTTTTTTACTTTTTTTATCTTCTTTTTTTCCCTTTTTTTCTTTCTTATTTTACATTTTTTTCTTACCTTTTTATATCCCCTTTTTTTCTTTTTTACCTATTTTTTTTATTATCTATTTTATTTTTTAAATTTTTTTTTATTACAACTTTTTTTATTTTTCTACTATTTTTATTTTTTCTCTATTTTTTTTTTCCTTTTTATTTTTTCTCCCCAATTTTTTTTTCTCTATTTTATTTTTCCCTCTTTTTTATTTATCATACCTTTTTTTTTTTCTCCCCTTTTTTTTTTTCTCATTTTTTATTTTTATCATACTTTTTTTTTTTCCCCTTTTTTATTTTATACTCTTTTTTTTTTTTCTCATATTTTATTTCTATTTTTATTTTTTCTCTTTTTAATTTTATACCCCTTTTTTTTTTTCATCTTTTTTTTTTTTCTACTTTCTTTCTACTTTTTTTTCCCCCAATTTTTTCCTTTTTTTTCCCCCCCTTTTTTTCATCCCCTTTTTTTCTCATTTTTTTCTTTTTTTCTCTTTTTTCTCTCTATTTTATTACTCTTTTTTACATCTTATTTTATCTCATTTTTTTTCTCTTATTTTTCCCCTTTTTATTCATCATTTTTATTCTCTTTTTTTCTATATTTTTCTCTTTTTTTAACTTTTTTTCTATTTTTCCCCCCCCTTTTTTAAAACTTTTTTTCTCTTTTTAAACCCTCTTTTTATTAAAATCTTTTTTTATATCATCTTTTTATATCTCTTTTTTTACCATTTTTTTGCTCTTCTTGCCTCTTCATTCCCCTCTTCTTCTCTATACTATCTCTTCTTGCCTATCTTTTTCTCCCTTCTTCTCTATACTTGCATCTTCATTCTCTATCTTCATCTTCATTGCATCTTCTTCATCTTCTTGCTCTTCTATCTCCTCTTGCTCTATACTATGCTCTATCCCCCCCATCTATCTTGCCTCTTCTTGCTCTTTAAATTTCCTTCTTGCCTATCTT
>NW_023654549.1:0-4553 GCF_015228065.2 Penaeus monodon
TCTCTCTCCCCTCTCTCTCTCTCTCTCTCTTTCTCTCTCTCTCTTCCTTTTCTTTTTTTTTCCCCCCCTCTCTCTCTCTCTCTCTCTCTCTCTCTCCGTTATCTGGTGCCAGTAGTTATAGGGCCATAACAAAAATATAGCGATGCACGGGCGCCGTATAATATTCTAAACACCCAAGATTTATTCACAGAATATATCAGGTTCTATAATGAAATAAACACGTTATACAAAATATTTTACATTCCCCCTCGTGAATTTACTTTATGAAAATGTATTTCTAATTAATTCTTAAAAATACATTTTGCATAATAATGATTGAATGATATTTGGGTTGGCGAAATCTTCAACACGAGAGGAGGAGGAGAGGAGAAAGAGGAAGGGGGTGAGGGGGAAGACCCGATACAGTGCGGGCGAGAGGGGGAAGAGGGGGGGGATAAAGTACACAAAGAGAACTTATTGATGTTAAAATTGCAAACTCAATATCCATTTTATAACCCTAATTCACGTTCTATTTCTTTTTTTTTTTTCGAGTTTCCTTTATTTGAACTAAGATCTTATCCCCCGAACCCCCGTTAATAAAAAAAACGGGGAATCAATACATCCATTATCAATGTAATTTTCTACTGCCCTAAGTGTATGGGTGTTCGCGCCTGTCTTCTGATATACTAAAGGAAAAATAGACCATATTTTCTTCCCAATAAAATGTTGTATTGATCGTCAATTGTCCGAGAAGGGCATAGTATACAGATTTTAAAACAATTTTTATTAAAAATCCTTAAAAACATTTGCTAACACATGGGGTGTTAGTACATTTACGAGTAATTATAGGTATCTAGGAGTGTATACTAGCAGCCGAAATTACTATGATAATTCAGATCAGAATTTCAGATCTGAAATAATATCACGGCCTTACAAATCTTTGAAATAGAAGATTTCAGTCGGATAGTAATCTGTAAATGTACAATGATGTGCAATGTCAGTATGTATGTATGTATATATGCATGTATATGTATCATGTATGCGTGTGTTTGTACGTATGTATGCATATTGTATATATTTATGTATGTTGTATTATGTATGTATGTATGTATTATTTATGTTGTTGTATTATGAATTATGTATTGTATGTTTTAGTGTACGTATATGTGTAACTAATGTATATGTATGTAATTCTGTATGTATGCATGTATGTATATCATGTACGTATGACCAGAAACAAATACAGTGTAAAACAAAATGAGAAGAAAAATAGATTTCATCGTAAACGTTTTCGAACTCGTCAAGGGATCCTATTTGATGGAAAAATAACTGAAATGATCGATATTTCTGTTATTGGTCTTCTGATGAGAAATGTCGAATCAAAACGTCTCGTTTATTTTTTATTTTTTATTTTTATTTTTGTATGTGTGGATGTTTCCTAGTTATGTATGCATATTATGTATGGTGTGTATGGTATGTATGCATGTATGTATATATGTATATTATATATATATATATATATATATATATAAAAATATATATATATATATATATATATAAACCACACACACACACACACACTCAAACCAACCAACACCCACACACCAACACACACACACCACACCCCACCACACACACAAACACACAAAAAAACACACACATACACATACATACATACACTATGATATATATATATATATATTATATATATATATATATTATATATATATATTATATATATATATATATGTTCATATTACATATATATATATATTATTTTTATATATATATATATATATATATTTATATATTTTAATGTTCAATTTTATATATAAAATTATATATATATATATATATATATATATAGAGAGAGAGAGAGAGGAGGAGAGAGAGAGAGAGAGGGGAAGAGAGAGAGAGAGAGAGAAAAGAGAGAGAGAGAGAGAGAGAGAGAGAGATGGACTGTAGAGTCTATGAGTACTCTGGTACAGTGGCTTTGCAGAGGTAGTGATACTGGTATATGTGGGTTGTGATAATGATGTGAGTTGTGATACTTATGTGGTAGTGAGTGCATATTGTGAATGCCGCAATATACGGGATATGCTGACAATTTTATCGTACCCGTATTGGATAATTATATGATTATATTATATATATATACTGCCTTTTGTGTGATTGTTACACCATGTTGAAATATAGAAGATTATGTTTAGTTTATATTGCTGTGTAGCATATCGGGCCCATGTAAAAGAGTGAGATTCTCTTACAATTTGTAGAGTACAATATTTTATTTTTTCTCTGTAGCCACCACGTCTGGCAGTAGCATTCTCGGGAGAAGCTAACGTGTGGGTCACAGTACTATGAAGAACTCCCTTTTATTTTTGTCAGAGCTGATCTCCAATGAAACCCACTTTAGTTTTAATTGGTGAATTCTTCTCCCCCAACTCGTAGAGAAACACCAAACAAAAATATATACGAACACCACACAGTGAGTATACAAACAGTATAAAGGCGTAACCCAACTCTTTATTGCTAAGAGTACCACACAGTATGGAACACACGAGACCATGTCTAAGCGGGGTCAGTGTCGGGTCAACCCCACGGAGGAGGAGGGCAAGACCGACCTTACCACGCCGGGCGCTAAGCACGAACTGTCGGGTCAGGCGAGGTCAGATAAACATCGTCATCTACGGGCCCTCGCTGAATGAATGGTTCTTATTTGGGATTTGGAGCCACGTAGTAAACAACCAGGGGCCGCGGTGGCCGAATAGTTTGAGCGTCACGACGGTAATCTGAGTTCGAGGGTTTTGAGTCACCGGCCGGCGCGTTGTTTCCCTTGGCAAGGAAATTCACCTCGATTGCCTACCTAGCCACTGGGTGGCCAAGCCAGCCCCAAATCAGTGCCGGGTAAATAAGATGGTGACTCGATAAACACCGGGCGGAAGGCAATGGCAAAACCACCGCTCTAAATTGCCAGAAAATTCATGGGAAACCCATGATCGTCAAGGCCGCGGTGGCCGAATGGTTAGGGGCGTCGGACTCAGGACTGTCACGACGGCAATCTGAGTTCGATGGTTCGAGTCACGGCCGGCGCGTTTTTCCCTTGGGCAAAGGAACTTCACCTCGATTGCCTACCTAGCCACTGGGTGGCCAAGCCAGCCCAAGTCAGTGCTGGTCCCAAGCCCGGATAAATAGAGAGAATGATTACCTAAAAGGTACCACCGGCACTCTCCGTGGAAAAAAACTGGGAACCCTACCCCGTACTCACTCCAAGAGCATCACAACATGAAAAAAAACAATTTAAATATCATGCTGTGACCACGTGGCTCAGACATGAACCTACCGTTAAAAGAAGAAGAAGTAAACAACCTATTGGTATATATTATATATATATATAGTTATATATTTTATATTATATATATATATATATTATACATATATGGCTATGTGTGTGTATGTATATATATATATATATACATATATACATATGGGTATGTGTGTATATATACATGTTCAAAATGTACATGTGTGTTTTGTGTATATATATATATATATATACATATATATATATATATTATATATATTATATATTATATATATACATAAATATATATTGTATATATATACAATATACAATTATATATATATTATTTTATATATTATTATTATATCTATTATATTGTGTGTGTGTGTGTGTGTGTGTGTGTGTGTGTGTGTGTGTGTGGGTGTGTGTTGTGTTTGGGTGGTGTGTATGACATATTACATGTTGTGTGTAATGTATATATTTCTATATTATATATATATATTTTATTATATATATATAATATTATATATATTTATTATATATTTTATATATCCAATTTTATATGTGTATATATATTTATATACTTATCATATATGTGTGTATTATATATATATATATATATTATAATTATTAAAATAATATATATATATATAATATATAAAAGAATATTATATTTATATAATAAAAAAAAATATAAAATTATTATAAAATAAATATAAAAAAATAATAATATAATGGAATGATAAATTTTTATATAATAATATATATATATAATAATAACAATTTTTTTTATTAATATATATTAAATAAAATATAATTTTATATAATAAAAATATTTAAAATATAATTAATTAAATAATTTTATAATATATATATTAAAAATTTTAAAAATTAAATTATAATATATAATATATTATTAATAATATAATATTTTAAAATATATATATAGATATAAATTATAAATTATATATATATATATTATATATATATATATAATATTATAAATATTATAATTTTTAATATCTCATATATGTTAATATTAAAATTTATTTCCCTTTTTATATTTTATATTATAAGGGTTATAAATATATTATATTATATATATATATAAAAATATATATATTATAATTTTTATTTAGATTTAATTTTTATTATGTATTATTAAATATATATAATAATAATTATATATATATATATATATATAATTATATTACATAATTTTTTTAAATTTTATAAAAATATTACCAAATTTAAAAAAATTTAAAAATAAATA
>NW_023654550.1:0-4553 GCF_015228065.2 Penaeus monodon
AATTTTAAATTTTTAATAATTTTAAAATATATATATATATTTTATAATATATATATATTTTAAATTTTATTTTTTTTTTTTTTTTTTTTTTTTTTTTTTTTTATAAAAAATTTTATTAACTTATATTTTTTTTTATAAGATATATATAATTTAAATTTAAATATATATATTAAAAAATTATATTAAAATTCACCCAAAAAATAAATATATAATAAATTTCAGTTGGGTTTTAAAACCAAAACCCACAAAAACCCACACAACCCCACACCACCACACACACACACACACCACCAAAATTTTTAAAATAATATTTAATATATATAAAAATTTTATAATATAACATATTTATTATTAAAAAATATAATTATTAAAAATTTTATAATATATATTATATAAACACCCATTTGTGTTTTTCAATATATAACATCCCCTTTTTGTGTGTGTGTTTGTGTGTGTGTGGGTTGGATTGTGTGTACTAATTTTCACACACACTCATTATCCATATCTATTATATATTATATAATATATAATTATATTAATATATATATATATATATTTTAAATATAAAATAATATTTTTTATATGGAAATTTAAAAAATATATATTTTATAAAAAAATATATTTTAAATTATAATATATATATATAATATTATATATAATTATAATTATATTAAATTTTTGTGTTGTGTTGTGTGTGTGTTGTGTGTGTTTTGTGTGTGTGTGTGTGTGTGTGGTGTGTGTGGTGTGGTGGTATACACACACAAATAATATAATAAATTAAAAATATTTAAAAATTTATTTATAAATATTATATAAAACCACAAATTAAATATAAAATCACGGGTATATATAAAATTTCAAAATTTTAAATACACCCAAAAACCACACACACCAACCAAATTTTTGGGTGCTCTTCCCAATAAAAACCCGGTTTGCTGACACTTTTGCCACAGCGGAACTCCTCTACGCCCTCCTTGATTTCGGGCTCAACTCCGGCTTGAGCATGGGATTTTTCGACCGCCCGACAGGAATTGAACTCGGACCACGAGGTTTGGAGCCATGTTTTACCGCTGGGGCTATTGCGGGAGTCACATAAAAAATCTAAGGGGGATTTTTTTTTTTTTTATTCTTTTTATAAATTTTTAATTAATATTATTTATATATTTTAAAATTTTTATATTTATATATATTTTATATATATATATATATATATATATATATATATATAATTATAATATACTTATATATGTGTGTGTGTGTGGTGTGGTTGTTGTGTGTGTGTGTGGTGTGTTGGTGTGTTGTGTGTGGCGTGGTGTGTAAGTGGTATAACAAAAACAAAAATTTATAAGGATGGCTTACTCGTTAAGGGAGGAATTGTTAAGGCCGGTTTATTTTTCTTTGTTGAAAATTCATGCTGCCGATTTTACACAAAAAAAAAGTACAGAGGGTGTGTGTAAAAATACCGGTAAACCTGGCCCGCGGAAAGTAATGAAGTTTCCAAAAAATATTTTGAGGATGTATGAAAGTTTTTTTTGTGTATGTGCGTCGTGCTGCGTGTGTGCGTGCGTGCGGGGGGGTTGTGTTTTGGGGTTTTGTGTGTGTGTGTGGTGGTGTGTGGTGTGGTGTGTGTGGTGTTTGTGTGTGTGTGTGTGTGTGTGTGTTGTGTAAGTAGAAAAAACAAAGGAAAAGTACAAGAAAACACACAATATGCCAGGCCTTCTTTTTTCGCCCTGATGAAGCAATAAATACAAAAGGTCTTGGGAAATACATGTTTTTTCTTGTACTTCCCTTCGTTTTTTCTATTGAAACTTGTTCGACGAAAAAAGCCGGAGGTTAAAAACGTTTGGGGTGACGAGGCATTCAGGTAATGGGTCACTCGACTAAAACAAATTGCAAATTTTTATCCCGAGCTAGCTGTCGAAAGATGTTTTGCATAAGAAAGGTGTGGAGCAGAGAGCGCGTGCTATTGTGACCCCTGGGAGCGATTTTGATGATACCTCTTGCACCTCCAGGGGTGCAAAAACCGCCCAAATTTTAGGCCCCCTGGGGGGTTCTATGCTCTTTTAGATAAAACCCAGATTTACGTGAATAGCCTTTGGCTACGGCAACCACGCAGCCCCCCCCGTGGTGGCGAATTTTGGAATATTTAAAAAGAATTTAGCTTAAGGGCGGTTATGGCGTCTTCTTTCCCCAGAGCAGGAATAAGCGGTTTTCGGGGCACAAATAATAAGAACATATATAGGAAAATAAAAAAAATATTAAAAAAAACGTAAATAAAAAAAACATATAATATATATATAATATATATAATATTAAAAATTATATAAAATATAATATAATATATATATGTGTTTGGGGGTTTTGGTGTGTGTGTGTTGGGGGTGTGTGGTTTTTTGGGGTGTGGTGTGTGTTTGGGTATGGGTGTGGGTTGGTTTTGTGGGGTGGTGTTGTTGTGTGTGGTGTGTGTGTGGTGTGGTTCTGTTGGGGGCGCGTGCTGTTGTGTTTGTGCGGGTGGTATATTATTTATATATATATTAAAATATATATAATATTATTATTAAATTTTAAACACCCCACCACCACCCACACACACCCCACACACACACACACACAAAAACACCCACACACACACACCAACCACACACACACACACCACCACACCACCCACACACCCCCCCCACACAACACATATATATATATATATAATATATATTTTTATATATAATGTGGTATTATATTTAATATATAAATTTTATTTTATATATATATATAATATTATTATATAATTATAATTAATTATATACTCATGGTGTGTGTATGGTTTTTTGTGCGTTATAAAATTTAATATTATATATTATATATTATTAATATTATATATATTAATATATATATTATAATAGTATTTATTATTATATATATATTATATATTATATAAATATAGATGAAAAATAATGATGATAGATAGTAGATAGATAACAAAAAATAGATGGGTAGATAGATAGATAGTAGATAGATAGATAATAATGTAAATAAAATGATAGAAGATAATATACTTTTTTATATAATATATATATATATTTTTTTATAAATATATTAAAAAATAATAATAATATAATGAAAAATATGATGACTTGAGATATGATGATGATGATGATGATGATGATGATGAATGTATGAGATATGATGAGGTGTTATGTGACGAGGGAAGATGAGATGTGTTGATGGATATATAAAAATATATATTATATATTATTTTATATTAAATATTTATAGATATATATTTTATAATAATTATTCTATATAATATATATAAAAAATATTAATTATAAAAAAATAATCTAAAAAAATAACAATAATAATAATAATAATAATAAAAATAAAATAAAAAAAAATAATAATAATAATAAATAATAAATTAAAAAATAAAAAAATATTAATAATAATAAAATAATAATATAATAATAATATAAAAATAATAAAAAATTAATAAAACCCCTAATAATAATAAAAAATATTTAAAAAAAACTCAAATTTTAAAACTAACAATAATAAAAAAAAAAAAAATAAAAATAATAATACTAAATAAAATAAAAATATAACATAATCAAATAAAAAAATAAAAAATAATAATATAAATAAAAATAATAAATATTTAAAAAAAAATAATAACAAATGATAAAAAAAAATTAAATAAAAAATAATAAAATAAAGGGGGAAAATATAAAATAAAAATTAATAAAAAAAATAAAATAATATAATAAAATATAATTTTTCTAGAATAAAATATAAAAAAGATAAAGATAAGAAATTTTAAAAATATTTAAAATTAAAAAAATTAAAATTTTTTATTAAAAATATATATTTAAAATTTAAATTATTATAAAAATAAAAAAAAAAAAAAATAAAATATAATAACAAAAAATATTTAACTATGAAAAAAATAAGAAATGAAAATGAATGACATAAAATCATTAACCCAAAAAATCATAATTTTTTTTTTCTATAATAACAAAAAAAGAAAAAAGTAAAAAAAGGTAATAGAAAGAGTTTTTGTATTTTTTGGAATTTAAAAAGAAAGGTTTAAATTATTTTGGTAAATTTTTATAAAAATATTAATTATTTAAAAAATTTGGTGCCCCCAAAAGGGTGGGGTGGGAAAAAATTTTAAACTAAAGAAAAAAATAAAAAGAAAATTTTACAATTTTTTTGATTATAATAATAAGAAATGAAATTTTTTAAAATTTGGGGGGCCCCCTTTTATTTAAGGGCCCCAAAATTTTTTAAACTAAATTTCCTTTTTTTTTGTCTTTTTCGTATAATACATTTTTTTAAAAAAAAAGCTAGGGAGAAAGGAAATTATGGTTTTAAGGTTTTTCTTTTCTTAGGGGTACCCCAAATCCCCTTTAATTTTTTAAACCCTTTTTTAAAAATTTCAAAAAAATCCCTCCGGGGGGAAAAATTTTAATTTAAAAATTAAAAGTTTTTTCCTCTGACCCATACCTTGTACCAAAATTTAGCCTTAAAGGGGGGGGTTCTTTTTTTTTAAAAGAAAA
>NW_023654552.1:0-4552 GCF_015228065.2 Penaeus monodon
CTGTAAACGGTCACATTGAGCAATGAAATAAAACTACGCGTATTCCTGTGGTCAACATTCAAAAAAACCAAATTTAATGGGAACAGCAACTGTCCTTCAAGCCATCTCACGGCCCCGCCCGCCCGAAATGGAGTAAGCGAGTCAGATCCGCCGAAAATGCGCTGGAAAATAAAATAATGATATATTCGGATAAAGATAAAATTCACAACGTTTTTAATTATTGTTTTTTAAACAATATAATTCTCTAGTAACAAAAAATTAATAAAAATTTGTTAATGAACATATTCATGCTTTTTTAACCAAAAACCGTGATCACAAATAATCATCTAAGGGTCGAAGAATAGAATGTGACCTGGGGTCAAAAATGGTGAGAACCTGTCATTTCCGTCACTTTTCGACCAAAAGACGCACGACCTCCCTCCCCACCATTTTTGAAAAAGACTGTGGGTGAAAAAAATATTTAAACGTACATCACTCACAGCAAAAATAAAGGGCCAAACCTCTT
Organism: Penaeus monodon; assembly: GCF_015228065.2. Classification (NCBI taxonomy): domain Eukaryota; kingdom Metazoa; phylum Arthropoda; class Malacostraca; order Decapoda; family Penaeidae; genus Penaeus; species Penaeus monodon. Next base: position 506 of record NW_023654552.1, read on the forward strand.
GGGGGGTACCGCTAAGACGGTGTCCGGCCACCCCCTGGGGGGGGGGGGGCTGGTAGTGACCTTTCCCCGGCACTTCTGGGAGCGAACTAAAAGGGCAAGGATAAGTCCCAATGCGAAGTTACCTCCCCCGGGGGGGTTTATGTCATGAGGGGTCCCCGGGCCTGTGTTACAAATGCCGACTCGCTCACGTGTGTCATCTAGTCTGACTCGGCTGAAAAAAAGTCCTTACCCGCCGGGTGCCCAGCCAAAACGTAACCTCCGGGGAAAAATTGCAAAATTCTCGCGGGGGCGGGGCGGGGGGGCGTACCGCCGACCCCTCGGATGAAAAGGGCCCACACGTTACCACTGTAAACAGCCCCCAGGCACAAAGGCAACAGATCAATATTTTTTCACCCCCCCCCCCCCCCCCCCCCTTATATAATATATAATATATATTTATTTTTTATATTATAATATAATTATATTATATATAATAAAAAAATAAATATAATTTATATATATTTTTTTTAAAAATAAAAATTTTATAAATTTTTATATTTTATATATATATATATATCTTTTTTATTTTTTTTTTAAATATAAAATTTTTATAATATTTTTATATATATATATATAAATATATATTATATTATATTTAATTTTATAAATAATATATTATATTATAATATATATATATATATATAAATATATATATAATAATTTAATTATTTTATCAAATATTTAATTATTTATTATATATTTATATTAAAAATATTAAAAAACGATTTGTCAACACTTTAAAAAACAGGTATTTAATTTTGGATTTATTTTTAATTAAAAATTAAAATAAAACGATGTCCAAACGGAAAAAAATCAAAGATCTTAGGCCCCTTTTTTTTGGGGGGGGGGGGTGGGGGGGATTTTGGGGGGGGGGGGGGGGGGGGCCCGTTTTCATAAAAGGTATTTAAATTTTTCAAAAAACATTACTCTTTTAAAATAACAATGTCTTCCAAAATGCTGGCTTATTTACCGCTACTCCCCCAAAATCGAATTTTTCGCCCCTTTTTCTCTAAAAAAAACGCACCGTAACACAGGAATTGACTCAAAAACTTTAAAAAAACAGGTACTCAAAAGGGAAATGCATGTGGGGGGTGGAGGGGCAAGAGGGGGGGGGGCGGCGGGGGCACAAAACGGGTTTCCCCCCCGTTTTTTGCCCGCCCCCCAGGAAACATCCCCCCATGAGCTCAATCTGGGGCTTCCTCGTTGCCTAGGAAGAAATGTACTCGCTTCTTGAGGCTAATAATTTTTTCTATGGAAAGTTTCTGCGGTATAGTGATGTTAATGCACGAGTACTTTTTTTTTATTGTTGCGAAAATTTCTAATGGGCTTTAAAGGGGGTTTTGTCCTTTGAATGGGAGACTGGAAAAAAGTTGACAGGGTTTTTGCGATTATATTTTAGGGTTTTTTTTTTAAATTACAGAGGTCGTGGGGGAATGGAAGGAGGGTGACAATTTTAAACCGAGGAAAAGCGAATGTGTATAATTTTTATACGTTGTTTGTGTGTGTTGTGTGTGGGTGTATTGTGTGTGTGTGTGTGTTGGGGGTGTGTGTGTGGTTGTGTGGTGGTGTGTGTGTGTGTGGTGTGTGGTGTTTTGGGGTGTGTGTGTGTTGTGTTTTTGTAATTTTTGGGGGTTTTGGTGTGTGGTGTTTATATATATTTATAATATAATATTATATATTATATATTATTAAACAACACGATATATTCGGTGTATTCATATATAAATAATTAAAAAATAGTCTACTCAAAAAACAAAATGGCTGAAAGCGAATGTCATAACGAAAAACCCACGTGCATTCCGCGACATAAGGGACCTACCATATAAAACAAATGTTTTTAAAGTGAGTGACTTTGTTTTCTCATAGAATACAAAACATTTCCCGAATATTGGGGGTTTTTTACATTTCTTCGAAGTCGCAGACGCGCAAAAAAAAGGGAAAAATCTATAGGTTACCTTTTTAAGCAGCTGGGGGTAGCCGCTATGGGTATGAAATCACTTTGTGCCTTTTATGCAGATTATTTGCAGCGTTAATCTGTCTTCTTGTTATTCTTACGCTCCTTTGATTTAGAAGTGCACAATTTTTGAATGATCACTAAATGAAGCCCAAAACCCCAAAAACTTCCTTTATAAAAAAGATTTTTGTAAAACTTAAAAGGGGGTCCAAAAAGGTGAAGGATGACTATGGGCAAATAAGGGGTAGTTTTTTATATTCTACATTCTTTCTGAAATCCCTCAAATTTTAGTCTAAAAATTTAATGCTTTTTATACTATTTCTCCAATTTATTTACTTTTGATGCACTTCCCAAGGCATAAAATTTAAAGATTACCTCACTTTTTTTAAGTAAAACATAAATTTCCCAAAGTTTATCAATTCCATTTTTTTTATCCGGTAACAAAACACCTCAATTCACTCAATCAGAAAACCCTTCCTGGGGGTTGCTCTTGGACCCAACAAAAAAAACTCACAGGGAATCCAAAAGGGGAAATTACCAGCAGAAAAGCGTCGGGTGTTTAAACCAGTACAACTCCTCTGGGCGATGGGGAAATAAAAAGCGGGGTTCCTATAATTTTCTTCGTTTTTGTATTATATTACGCTTAGATAAATAAAAATTTTGGGGTGACGTGTGATTAGGGAAACCGGAGCTCTGAAAAGGGGATGATTATCCAGATGCTTGTTTTTTTTTAGAAATAACTGTATTACATACTGATAAAACACGTAACCCATTTTTTCTTAAATTCGATTTAGTATAATTTTTAAAAAAGATTTATTCTTACGCCATCACCCCCCCCACCCACCCACTCAACCCACCCCCCACCGCGCGACATACCCCAATGACGCACGCACACGCACGCACGCGGCCCCCGAACCACCGCACGCAATATTTTACATTTATATTCCGTAACGCATCGCAGAATCGAGACCATTTCTTTCCTTGTAGATGCCCTTTAAAGGGGCCCCCTTGAAGGACCCGGGGGGCCGCCCCCTCCCTTACGAACTTTCATGTTTAACCTTGGAATATCTTCCTGATAATGCGGGTCATCAAAATTCGAAAATTTTTCTTAGGAACAAAGCGTAGTATGTTTTATGCTTATTTTCTTTGTTTGCTTGTTATAATGTTAAAGGGAAAAGTGGAAACGGGGGGGTTTTTTTTCTAACTTTTATTATTACATATAAAAATAACACCCCCTAATCATAATTTAGATTATTTTATTCGATTGTTATTTAGTAACTCTATTACTATTATAAATCGCACGACAAAACGACACCCATTTTTTTCGTCGAAGCTGCGTGTGGGTTACGCGGGCCGGGAATTGAACCTCAAAGCAGTCTGCCCCCCCCTTTATTCGTTTTACTTATTTCTCTGGGGTTTTAAAAAAAATAACATTTGTATATTTTCCCTCTTTAAAGCAAATTGGCTTTAGATCATCAAATAAAGGAAAAAACTTTTTTGCACGTTGTTTTCACAAGATGGTCCTTTCCAAACGCTAATTATGTAGTTCGAGACGAGAAATAACCGATATAAAAAAAGAAGAAATTTTTGTATTTTCCCTTTTCCTGTTTGTGTCCGTTTCCACGTTTACCTTGTATGCGTCCCGTTACCCCAAAAACTTCATGTTAGCTCAGCCGGGGGTGCGCATGTTGCACAGCTACCACGCACGACATCTAAAATTAAATTCCCAAAAAGAATTTTTTTTTTATAAAAATCACGCGCTTTTTGATATTCAACTTTTTATCTAAAAAGTTCCACGCATTATCACTGCTTGGGGGTTATATTTTCTTCTGCCTTAGTGGATTTTGGGAAATTCTTTGCAAAAGCACGAAAAAAAAAAAAAAGATAAAATTTATGCACATCTCGGGAGTAAGAAAACTGCTATTAAAAAATTGACAAACCTAAAAAGTTGAACCCGTTGTTGAAAAAGACAAGATAAAAATTTTTTCTCATCTTGGCTGGTTGAAAAATCCCCATAAAGTATATCACTCCATTTTGGTTTCTACTTACAATTT
>NW_023654553.1:0-5000 GCF_015228065.2 Penaeus monodon
ATATGTGTATATATACCCATATACATTTGAAACATATATAGAAAATTCTATACTATTTACAACTATGTGTATATATACGTATATATATACAGATATACATATATATGTCTATGTACATATATATACATATATTGTATATACATATATATGTATATATACATATAAAATGTTATATACATATATATGTATATTGCATATATATGCCTTATATATGTAATACATATATATGTATTTTATATTATACAGATATCTACATATATTATACATAAATATACATATATATATACACTATATTACATATATATATATACCCCTTTAAAAATACATATGTGTATATATGTATATGTTTATATCATATATGTTGTATATATACACATCCAAGTTTATATACATATATATTTATATATATATATATTTATGTATATATATATATATGTATTATATATATATATATGTATGTATGTATACCATTTATATATTCAATATATACTTTATATTGTATTTACGTATATCTGTCTCTCTAAATATAATTGTATATATACATATATATGTATATATACATATATATACATGTATATCTATATGTTTATCTACATATATATGTATATATTCATATTTTAATGTAAAATTACATATATACTGTATATATGTATTTTTACATGTATATATACATATAAAATCATACATAAAATATATATATATATATATATATATATATTTTAATATTAATTATATGTATATATACATATATATATTTATATAGACATTATACGTATATATACATATGTGGGGTCCCCATACTGTGTGTCAACTTTTAGAAAAATAGTCACTCCTTTAAACAGGTATCACTCCCCCTCGAAAGCCATTATAATAGGGTCTGTACCTGGTACATATATTTATATATTGTTTACGCCGACTACCTCGTCTCTCTGCCACCAACACAAGGCTGGCTAGGCAGACGGCGTGCTATCCCAGGCTCGTAAACACTGAACAGCTCCAACAGGCACCCGAGCACCACAGCGTCCCAGAACACCAGGGGGGAAAAAGCCCAAATGGCGAGGGAGGGCACAAAATAACACACATACAGCCCTTTCCTTTATTTACCAGGTTATTTACCCGTACACTTTTCTATGGGCACAATACAGGGAAAACCAGCATGTCACACTGCCCCGATAAGCTTATAACAGGCAACAAAAGTTTTCAGGGCGAGGGCACAACGAGCCCTTCACAGGAGCAGCACCCAACCCGTCTCCCCGGCTTGTTCCTCCCCTCCTACGCTCCAGCCAGTTGCGACATGTTTGCCCAGGATCCTTTTCATGTTAACACGTTTTTAACTGGCATAGCATATATATGTAAATACTTTTATATACATAGTATATGTATACATACCTATATATATGTATGCACATTTTATGTATATATCCATATATATGTTTATATACATATTTATGTATATATGGATATATATGTATATATAAAAATATATGTATATATACGCGGGCCAGGACCCCACATCATCTCTTCCGCAGCCGCAGGGTACGCCCTCCTTACCAGCGCCTCCACATCCTGCGCCAGCTGGGACAGTGTCTCGCCACGCTCACGGAGTCCGCTTCTTCAGTGGGGCCCGATATCCCTCGGCCGGGTGGTGGTGCCGAAACGGCGTTTCAAAGCCTCCGCCACGCTGGTGTAAGAGGCATGTTGGGATGCTGGCAGATCCCCCAACACTTCCACCGCGGGCCCCTTAGCGCTGTTGCCACTGTAGGGCCTTCTCTTCCTGGCCCCAGCCCTGGGCAGATGCCAGTATTTCAAATTGGGCGACATATCCCTCCCAGGCCACCTTCCCGTCGTACTCAGCTGGCTTACGCCTCACAAAATGTCTGGAGGCCGGGGGGCTGCAGGGTGGAGAACGCTGCCGTGACTAACCCCGCCCGGGGGGAGGAAGGGGGTGAGGGGCAACGAGGCGGGTAATCTGACACTCTAGCATCTGTTCCCAGAACCCCGTCTGCCTTCTCTGCTTGCAGCGTTACTACCTCGTGACGCCGCCTTTCCCCCTTCACTTCCTCCCTCAGGCCCTGAACCTCGCCCTTCAGAGTCTGCACCTCCTCCCCTCAGTTCACTCTTCACGCTGTTGCAGGCCTTGTCGGTGTACTGCTGAGTTTTTCCCTCTTCACAGATGCGATTGCTCTGTAGCACCTCACAAGTTTGGCAGAACTTTCCTCTGCCTTCCTTGCCTGCATCTCGACGAGATGGTGCGCCTGCTCGCGTGCCCTCTGTGCCTGCTCTTCTGCCCTTTGTGCCATTTCCCCCCCTCTACCGGCCAGCATGGCAGTGATCAGGGCCATCTGGCTCGGCTTCCCTCACTCGTGCCTGCCTCGGTCATAGCCTCCTCTCGCTCATGGCTGCCCCCCATCTTTGGACGACATGATAAATCGGGGCGTCACTGATCAAATATCACAATCCCACTCCTGAAAACCCTTTGTTACGCCGACCACCTCGTCTCTCTGCCACCACACAAGGCTGGCTAGGCAGACGGCGTGGTATCCACAGGTTTGTGAACACTGAACAGCTCCAAGAGGCACCGAGCACCACGCGTCCCAGAACACCACCAGGGGGAAACGCCAAGTGGCGAGGCAGGGCACGAAGTAACACACGATGACAGTCTTTCCCTTATTTACATACATATAATACATATGTATATGTATACATACCTATATATATGTATGCACATATATATGTTATATCCATATATATGTTTTATATACATATTTATGTATATATACTATATATGTGTATACATATATATGTATGTATACATATATATATATATATATATATATATATATATAATATATATTATATGTATATATATATGTATGTATACTATATATGCATATATATGACAGGTACAGACCCTATTATAATGACTTTGCAGGGGTAGTGATACCTGTTAATGGAGTGACTCTTTATTGTAAGAGTTGACACACAGTATGGGAACACACGGACGATATTTAAAGGTAATGCGGTTCGCGGGAGGCCGACCTTACCACATTGGGTGCTGGCGGAAACTGCTGAGGCCTAGGTCCATCCTCGTAAAAGTAGTGACAGTTCCAGCTGCCGGAAGTGATAGAAGTAGCTGGAGGAAGCATGACGGGAGCGAGTGAGGTCACCGGTCCCATCTGCTACATTGTACATTGCTCGGCCATCTACTCACGCCTCGCCCTCGAGGTGTCTTAGATTTTGCCTCAAGGGTGACTGACTTGGCTATACGTCCCGGTATCATGCGTATTCCTGATACATCTTCGTGGCTGCTCGTCCCTGTCATCCTCTTCTTCCTGGTCCTCAATGTAATCTGTCCGTCCTCGACGTCCACATGTCCTCGAAAGTCTCGCACAGGTCCTCCTTGACTTCGGATTTGTCTAGACTTCCTCGTAGTCCTTGTCCAGGCCTAACTCAGCGGCGTCCACACCCATACGTCCTCACAGATCTCGTCCAGGTTCTTTTCGCAGCTTGCTTGTCTTTACTTCCTCGTAATCTTCATCTGGATCTACGGGTATCTCGCAGGGGCGGCATCTCAGGGGGCTGATACCTGTGCTGACGAACTCCTGGAGTTGACTGGATCTGCAGGCATCCACCAGGTGTCGCCCATCCACAGCATCCTGGGGTGACTGGTGCCTGTGCTGGCGAGTTCCTGGTTCTGCGCTGGATCTACGGGTGTCTTGGCAGGCGGCACCTGTCCACTCATAGGGCGGCTTAACACCTGCTCTGATGACGTCCTTCCCACAGCATCCTAAGGTGATGGGTTCTGCAGCACGGTCGTCCTTTGGTTTTGTATCGGTTATCGTCGGTCTGACAGCAATATATAGTCGGGGAACCAGACCATACATGGAAGGGCCAGATAGCAAGAGAAAAAAAGGCAACAGAGAAGTACCACTAGCCGGTTTATTTATTTAAGTTTGCAGTTTTTAATGTTAGTTTTAATGTATTTTCGTCTTTTTTTTCATTTCATATTCACAAAGATAAGTAAAATAGGAGAGGGAGACGTCAGTAGCAATCTGCATCAACCTGGCTTGAAGTACCAACCATCTCTGATAGATATGAGAGTAGATAAGGGAAACAACAACGGCAATCTGCAAGGATTTACTTGAACCAATTGTCGTCACACAGAGAAGAAATAAATGTAACTTGTACATCATGTACGACTCACTCGTCACGACTGACAAAACGTGGGCTATAGAGATACATCATAGATCTTTACGCCGCACTAAGACAGCCACAACCCTATTATGAAAGGTTTCAGTGTCTTTGCGTGGATGAGTGAGTGAATAGTGTGTAAGGGTGTGTGTGTATGAATGACAGCGAGCATGAATGAGAGTGAAAAGAGAGTGACCTCACAGAGAATGAATCACAAACACGAATATTAACGTTCACTATAACAAAACTGAGGTAAATTAGCAATGCTAGCTATAAGTTATTTCAACTATCACATTGAATTCAACATTTAATGATATGTGACAGAATGTATGCGTTAATGAGTGGTGACATAAAAAAAATATTTGCAAGCTTTCTAACAAACAAATCTTCTCTGGGTCAGAAAAATGAACTGCAGAGGTAAATGTCTTTGCTATGCATGTTAGACTTCATCGACTGGGGATCCTATTACCAAAATGCCATATACTGAAGCGAACGGAGCCAGGAAATCTATAATAACCTGCTCTTTTCTGCGTATCTGTGATGGGCGCTCGTGACATTCCCTAAGGATATCATGATTACCTGAGAATTACCCAAACATGCAAGCGACTTCAAGAGGTGAGAAGGGTGTGATAATAAGCAATAATTATTCTAGCTTAAACCCTAGTCCTACATTATTACGGACATAACCGCGGGTCACACCGACTCAAAGTTGCCGATTGAATAATAACTTTGGTTTTACCTGTACCTACTTTTTGAACGTCGGAGCCCAGATCTATTTGCCATTTACACAACCCTGGGTAATATTGGGC
>NW_023654553.1:10000-22500 GCF_015228065.2 Penaeus monodon
GAGCACACCAACTCCGTCTCTCGGTCTTGTTCCCTCGCTCTTCCGCTCACATGCCAGCTGCTTCTAGTTTTCCCAGTCCCTTCATGTTAACACATGCCCAGGTCCATCCTATTTCATGTTTAACACATTTTTTGGCACAGAGAAAAGACCACTGGCGTAGCAATAGCATATATATATATAGATATATTATATATATATATTATTATCTATATTTATAATATATATATATATCTATAATATGTATACCTATATATATCTATATATATCTATATTATATATATATATCCATTTTATCGCATTATAATATATATAATATATATATTATATATATATATTTATATATTATTAGTATATATATTAATATAATATATATCTATATGTATATATTATATATCTATCATATCTATATACTCCATTATATTAAAATATATATTACATCCATCTATATATATATATATATATATATATATCTATATATTATAATATATATATATATAATTATATATACCCATGATAGCAAACACTCCTTCCGTGGTGTATCGATGTAAGAATCCACTGGATTCCATCTTCAGGTCGGAATCTGAGATGGAACCAGGTGGATGTCGAACTATATTCTCAATTTCATAAATCTCGTTTTGTATTGTGGGTTTTCTTCCATATATATATTAACATATTGGATGAATTAAAAAAAAAATATATATCTATATATCTGATATTATTATAAATATATATATATATATATATATGTATTCTATATAATATTATATATATATATAAAAATATGTTCATCTTTATATAGATATAATAGGATTAGTATATATATATATATACTCATAGACATACTAGATAGATTATATACATATATATATAATATATATATATATTAGATATTTATATGTATATATATATATATTATATATATATATATATATATATATATATATATATATATATATATTGATATAAATACATATATCATAAATATCTATTTTTATCTATAAATTAATTATAAAATATATTATATATATATACATACATTTAGGCATATATATATATGTATATATTTATATATATTGCTACGCCAGTGGGTCGTTGTAGATATCATATTGATCTATACATGGTATATAATCATTAATATGTATATATAGCACATACATTTGTATTATGTATGTATATATAGACATATAACTATACTATATAACATGTATATGTATATATACATATATATGGTATATATCAGATATGACATGTAATAGCATATATACATGTATGCATATACCATAATGTATATATACATAATAGATATGTTATATACAGAATAGGTATATATACACTGATGTATATATACATAATACTATATATGATATCTATACCATATATTATGTTATAAACATATGATATCATATTATAGATAGCATATATATGCTATGAATATATATACACATATATATATCATTTATATATAAATATATATATATATACTATATATATATATATATATTAATAATATATGTTATATATTATATATATATATATATAATATGTGTGTGGGTGTGTGGTGGGTGTGTGTGTGGTTTGTGTGTGTGTGTGTGTGTGGTGGTGTGTGTGTCTGTATACATATATGGTGTATATATACATAAAATATGTATCTAACTTGTACTGTGTATGTATGTCGACTCACTATATCAAAGATCGAGCTCTCTAGAGATATAGATATTATATTATAATATCTATATTTGTGGTGGGGTGTGTGTGTGTGCTGTTGTAGTGTGTGTGTGTGATGTATATATGTCTTATAATGTTTCACAGATATTCCATATGTTGTGTATATATATCTGTATAGCTATATATATATATAATATATATATATATATATGTATACATAGATATGTATAATATATTATAGTATATATGGTATATATTGTTCAGCTATACTATTTAGGTGTATATAGACATATATGTGTCATATTACATATTTTTATATACATTCTATATATCCATATAATATGTAATTATTCTACGCCAGTGGGTCTTTGTCTCTGTGTGAGACATGTCGTTAACATGAAAGGTGACGCTGGGCAATGTGTTACATGAAGGGACCGGCCTAACATGACGCACTGGCTGTGAGCGAGGAGCGAGGAACAAGCAGAGACCGCGTTGGGTTCTGCTCCTGTGAAGACTCGTGTGTGCCTTTGTGACCTGATTAATTTTGTGTTGCCCTGTTTAAAGCGGTATCTGGCAGTGTGGCATGCTGGTTCCCCCATGTATTGTGGCCTATAGAAAGTGTACGGGAAATACTTGTGGAAATAAAGAATCCTGTCATTTTGTGTTATTTGTGCCTGTCTCGCCACTTGGCGTTTCCTCTCTGTGGTGTTCACTGGACGTATGGTGCTCGTGCCTCTTGGAGTCTGTTCAGTGTTACCGACTCCTGTTAATTGCCCGCCGTCTGCCTAGCCTGCCTTGTGGTTGGTGGCAGAGAAGACGAGGCGTCGGCGTAACAATATATATACATTATATATTGTATATATAGATATATAGTATACTACATATATTATATGTAATATACATATATCTGGTAATATTATACATATATATGTATATATCATATATATCCTGTATACATACATATTATAGGAAATTATCCATATTATATGTATTATACATATTTTTTATGTATATATACTAGATTGTATACATTATCTATATTATAAGTTATATTATATATATAGGGTGGTAGTATGTATGTATATATATAGATAATAGATATTATATATATATGATATATACATGTATGGATTACATTTTACAAATGTGCAGCGGGACCGCAGCTGACCTCACCTCGCCCTCTCATCTTCCTCCCGCGGCTTCTATCCTTCCGCGCAGCTGATGAGAGGGGGGGTTCACTACTTATACCGAGGATGCCTAGGCCTCAGCAGTTCGTGGTAAGGTTGGCTTTCCCTCGCCTAGGCGTCGGACTGACACATTGACCCCGCGCGCACCGCATTACCCTTTAGACTCGTTCGTGTGTTCCCATACTGTGTGTCAACACTCATTAGTATAAGAAGTCACGCCGTTCAGTGTCACTACCCTACAAGCCATTAATCATAGGGTCTGTATCTGTTATATATGGTAGTGCGGAGCTGTTGTTGTCCTTTCGGTTCGCAACACAAACACACACTTTGAAGAAAACGCTTCACACTCCAATGAATGTCTAAGAGAAAACCATCATAAGTACCGTTGGGCTCCTTCCCCTTTTCATATTCTTTTTCTCTCCTTCTCCCACTGGTTAGCCTTGTTTTTGGGGTAAAAAGTGCTAAATGCAGCAATGGCAATTAACGCATTAACCATGTTGATCGTGGTATGTGGTCACAAACATGTTTATCGTTTTCATTAGTTCAGTAGTTAATTAATTCTCGTTTTTAAAAGATTGTGGTTGTTTCATCTGCAACAATTTAACGCATTCTTTCATATTTATCTCATTCCTCCCCTCGCCCCGACCTTCGTCGCTTCCTCTTCTACTGTCTTTGGCAACGCAGAAAGGTCGAGAGGACCTAGTTTCCTGTAATTTGGTTGTTTGTTTTTTAAACCTAAGGGATTTATTGTAGCGCCTGTTCCATTGCTTATTGATGACACGTTCATCGGGCGCTAGAACGGAGCGTGTAACGCATATATTAAAATTATTATATTTGAATATAATGGTAGATCTCCCCCATATCTAGTGCACAATTGCCCAATATTACCCAGGTTTGTAAATGGCAAAATATCTGGGCTTCCGCGTTCAAAAAGTAGGTACAGTAAAACCAAGTTATTCATTCAATCGCAAGCTTGAGTCGGTGTGCCCCGCGGTTTATTGTCCGTTATTATGTAAGGACTAGGTTAAGACTAGAATAATTATTTGCTTATTAAGCACCCCGTTCTCACCCTCCTTAAGTACGCGTGTGGCATGTTTGGTCTTCTCAGGTAATCATGATAATCCTTAGGGAAGGTCACGAGCCGCACCATCACGCTACGGCAGAAAGAGGCAGTTATTATAGATTTTTCCTGGCTCCGTTCGCTTCATATATGGCATTTTGTAATAGGATCCCCACAGTCGATGAAGGTCTAACCTGCTAGCAGACATACTCTGCAGTTCATTTTTTCTGACCCGAGAAGATTGTTTGGAGAAGCTGCAATATTTTTGTATGTCCCCACTCATTAACGCTACTTCTGTCACATATCATTATGTTGATTCAATGTGATAGTTGAAATAATTCTATGCTAGCATGCTAATTTACCCTCAGTTTGTTGTTATAGTGACGGTTAGATATGCGTGTTTGTGATTCATTCTCTGGAGGTCCCCATCTCTTTTTCACGCTCATTCATGCTCACTGTCATTCATACACACACACCCTTACACACCTTATTCACTCACTCATCACGCAAGACACTGAAACCTTTCATAATAGGGTTTTGTGGCTGTCGTAGTGCCGCGTAAGATCTATGTTATCTCTAATAGCCCATTTTGTCCAGTCAGTGACGCGTGATCGTACATGAGTACAATTTACTTTTTTCTTCTCTGTGTGACGACAATTGGTTGCACGTAAATCCTTGCAGATTCGTTGTTGTTTCCCTTATCTACTCTCATTCTATCAAGAGGTTGGTACTTCAAGCCAGGTTGATGCAGATTGCTACTGGCGTCCGCCCTTCCTATTTTTACTTTATCTTGTGAATATGAAATGAAAAAGACGAAATACATTAAAACTAACATTAAAAACTGCCAACTTAATAACTAACGGCTAGTGTATTCTCTGTTGCCTTTCTTTCTCTCTTGCTATCTGGCCTTCCAGTAATGGTTCTGGTTCCCGCTATATTTGCTGTCAGACCAGCGATAACCGATACCAACCCAAGACGACGTGCTTGCAGAACCCATCAACCTTAGGATGCTGTGGGATGACGTCATCAGTAGCAGGTGTTAGCCGCCCTATGAGTGGACAGGTGCCGCCTGCCAGACCCCCGTAGATCCATGCGCAGAACCGACTCGCCAGCACGGCACCAGTCACCCAGGATGCCGGTGGATGGGCGCCACTAGTGGATGCATGCAGATCAGTCACGCCAGATGGTTCGTCAGCAAGTATCCAGCCCCCTGAGTGCGCCCCTGCGGATAACCCGTAGATCCGATAAGATTACGAGGAAGTAAAAGACAAGCACTGCCGTAAAATAACCTTGACGAAGATCTGTGATGACGTATGGTTGTGGACGCCGCTGAGTTAGTCTGGACAAGGACTAACGAGGAGTCTAGACAATCCGAAGTCAAGATGCCTGTGCGAGACCTTTCGAGGACATGTGGACGTCGAGGACGGACAGATTCCATTGAGTACAGGAAGAAGAGATGACGGGCAGCATCACGAAGATGTATCAGGAATACGCATGATACCGGACGTAAGCCAAGTCAGTCACCCTTAGGCAAATCTGACACCTCAGGGCGAGCGTGGGGAGTAGTGGCCGCCAAGTGGTACAATGTACAGCGACCATTGACCCTCACCTTCGCCCGTCATGCTTCCTCCAGCTACTTCTTATCACTTCCGGCCCTGGAACTGGTCACTACTTTACCGAGGATTGACCTGCCTCAGCAGTTTTTCTTCGCCAGCACCCCAATGTGGTAAGGTCGAGACTCCGCGAACCGCATTACCCTTTAAATATCGTCCCGTGTGTTCCATACTGTGTTCCACTCTTACAATAAAGAGTCACTGCCAATTAACAGGTATCACTACCCCTGCAGTCATATAATAGGGTTCCTGTACATGTCATATATGCATATATATGTATACATACATATATATATCCATATATATATATATAATAATATATATATAATATATATATATCTATATAATATATGTATAACCATACATATATATATGTTACACATATATATGTCAGATACATTTATATGTATATATACATATGATATGGATCTATACATATATACTGTGTCATAACATATATATAGGTATGTATAGCATATAACATATGTATATATATGTATTGTAATAAGGGAGACTGTCATCGTGTGTTTACTTCGTGCCCTGCCTCGCCACTTGCGTTTCCCCTGGTGGGTTCTGGACGCGTGGTGCTCGTTGCCTCTTGGAGCTGTTCAGTGTTCACGACCCTGTGGATACCACGGCCGTCTGCCTACCCCTTGTGTTGTGGCAGAGAGACGAGGTTGGTCGGAGTAGACAAATGGTGTCAGTAGTGGGAGTTGTGATATTGATCAGTGACGCGCGATTTAATCATGTCGTCCAAAGTATGGCGCAGCATGACGAGAGGAGGCTATGACCGAGGCAGGCACGAGTGAGGTGAAGCCGAGCCCGATGGGACCTGAGCACTGGGCCATGCTGCCGTATGAGGGAGGAAATGAGCACAAAGGGCGAGAGCAGGCACAGAGGGCACGCGAGCAGGCCACCTCTCGTCGAGATGTCAGGCAAGGAAGCCGAGGACAGTTCTGCACTTGTTGAGGGTGCTACAGAGCGAAATCTTGCGCGTGAAGATGGAACTCGCAGTACACCGACAGGCCCTGCAACAGCGTGAAGAGTGAACATGATGGAGGAGGTGCGACTCTGAAGGCGAGGTTCAGGGCCTGAGGGAGGAGGGAAGGAGGAAGGCGGCGTCACGAGGTAGTAACATGCAAGCAGAGAAGGCAGACGAGTGTTCTGGCAACAGATGCGAGATGGCGATTTACCCGCCTCGTTGCCTCCCTCACACCCTTCCTCCCCCCCGGGCGTGTTGTTCACGGCACGTCTTCTCCACCCTGCAGCCCCCTCGGCCTCCAGACAATTCTGTGAGGCGTAAGCCTGCTGAGTACGACGGGAAGGTGGCCTGGAGGCATATGTCGCCCAATGTGAAATACTGCATCTGCCCAGGGCTGGAGCCGGAAGAGAGGCCCTAGCAGCTGCAACAGCGCTAAGGCCCGTCGGTGGGAGTGTTTTGGGGGGGGGGCTCTGCCACATCCACATGCCTCTTACACCCACGTGGCGGAGGCTTTGAAACGCGTTTTCGGGCACCACCACCAGGCCGGTATATCTGCCCACTTGAAGAAGCGGACTCGTGCGCGTGGGAGACACTGTCCCAAGCTGGCGCAGGATGTGGAGCGCTGTAAGGGGTCGTACCCTGCGGCCTGCGGAAGTATATTGTGGTCCTGGCCACGCGATATATACTTATATTTTATATAATACATTATATCCATATATACTAAAGATGTATATACATATATTATGGCTATATACAATCTATAGTGCATACAATATATATAGGTCTGTATACATATACATTTTTATATCTCTCACTAGGTGATACCTATATAATTGCTATGCCAGGTAACACGTGTTAACATGAAAAGGATCCTGGGCAACATGTCGGCAACTGGCTGTGAGTCGATGAGCGGAGGAAAAGCCGGGGCACGGAATTGGGTGCTGCTCCTGTGAGACCTCAGTGTGTGCCCTCTGCCTGAAAAACTTTGTGTGCCCTGTTAGCTTTATCGTGCGTGTGACTGCTGTTTTCCCCTGTATTGTGCTCAATCATAGAAAAGTGTACGGGTACATAACCTGTGTAATAAGGAAGACTGTCATCGTGTTTTTATTTTTCGTGCCCTGCCTCGACACTTGGCGTTTTCCCTCCTGGTGTTCTGGACGCTGTGGTGCTCGGGTGCCTGGTTGGAGCTGTCAGTTTTCAGAGCCTTGGATAGCACGCCG
The DNA here is from genome assembly GCF_015228065.2 of Penaeus monodon. Lineage (NCBI taxonomy): Eukaryota > Metazoa > Arthropoda > Malacostraca > Decapoda > Penaeidae > Penaeus > Penaeus monodon. The sequence goes on from NW_023654553.1 coordinate 17,728, forward strand.
TCTGCCTAGCAGCCCTTGTGTTTGGTGGCCAGAGGAGACGAGGTAGTCTGGCGTAACATATATAATATAGTACCAGGTACAGAACCCTATTATAATGGCTTTCGAGGGGTATTTTACCTGTTACCGGAGTGACTATTTATTTCTAAAGTTACCACACATATGGGGACCACATATGTATATATACTATCATATGTCCTATATAAATTATATATATGTATATATACATATAGATATCATATATATATATATATTCTTATTATTATAATATATGTATGTATAATTTATATGTATAATATACATGTATATATCATATATAGCATGTCTATATGTATATTCTAGCATATATATATGTATCTATATACATATATAATGTAGATGAACATATAATAAGCACTGTTAGTATATGTATAATGTACTATCTCGGTAGGTATATCCATATATATGTATATATACATAATATGTTAGTCCATATATCTTATAATAACATATAATGTATATATACATATATATATTTAGAAGAGAGATATACGTATATCTACATATTATGTATATACCTATATCTACTTTAGAGAGACATGATATACGTATATATACATAGATATGTCTTATTTGATTTAAGTGTGTATTCATACATACTATCTATTACTTATTAAACTATATAGATATATACTCTATATTAGATATATACATATATATTATATACCTTGGATTGTATATATACACATATATGTATATAACCATATACTATATACACATATGTATTTATAGGTGTAATATTATATGGATATATACTGTGTATATAGATGTGTATATTTATGTAATATATAGTATGTAGATATCTGTATACCTATATATATATAGATAGAAATTAAGTTTATATAATGGAATATATATATATATATATATAGTATAAAGTTATTACTCTATATGTATATATACAGTCTATTGTAATATACATATATATGTTTCATATATAAGCATATATTATGCATATATCCATAGATAATGTATATAATACATATATTGTATATACCCTATATATTGTTTATTACATATACTGTATATATATGGAATTATACCTATTATGTATAATATTAATATATTATACAGATGTATATATACATACATATGTATATAGGATGTATATATACATAAATATGTATGTATACATATATATGTATTTATGTACATGACATATATATGTATATCTGTATATTATACTTAATATACACATTGTATGTATATATAGGTAGAGTGTTATTTCTATATCATGTGCAATGTAATATGTGTTATATACACCTATATAAATTATTATTATATATACATATATATAGTATACTACAATATATAGTGTATGACTTCATATATATATAATTATTCTATATATATAATATAGTATAGTATTATTCTAATATTGTCTTAGATACATAAGATGTATAGATCCATTATATATGTAATATGTTATACTTATTACATTGTAGATGTGTATTGACTTTATATGATAGACTATAATACATATATATATAGATATGTATATATACTATATACATATATAATATATATTCATATATATATATATATATATAATAAAAAATATAATATTTATATATATAGAGGAGAGAGAAGATACATCATATATTATATATAATATATATTATAATTTTATATATAAAATATATATAGGGGTGTGTGTGTGTGGGGTGTGTGTGTGTGTGGTGTGTGTGGTGTGTGTGTGTGTTTGTGTGTGTGTGTGTGTCTTGTGTGTGTGTTGTGTTTTTGTGTGTGTGGTTTTGTGTTGTGTGTGTGTTTTTGTGGTGTGTTTGTGTACTAAAATTGGTATAATATATATATATATATACATATATTATATTATATATTATATATATATAAATACATATATATATAATAATAAAAATATATATTTTATAATATATATTTTAATACATCATTATGTCTGTGTGTGTGTGTGGTGTGTGTGTGTATTGTGTGTTGGTGTTGGTTTGGGTGTGTGTGTGAGGTGTTTTGTGTGTGTATGGGTGTGTGTGTGTTTCTGCAAAATTAAAATTTATATATATAAAAAAAAATAATAAATATATATATATATATATATATATAATAATTTTATATATATATAATTTTGTATATATATATATATATATTAAAATATATTATATATATTAAAATTATATATATTAGTAATACACACCACACAAACACAAAAAAACCCCCATTTACATATATATATATATATATATATATATATATATTTTATAATATTTATATTTTATTATTTATACATATATATAATAATTTATTTTATATATTATAATAATATATTTTTAATTTTTATATTATTATTTTTTATATATATCTATTTATAATTTTAAAATATACTTATATAGAAAATATTATATTTATATATTTATATATAATTATATACAAATATATATATATATATATATATATATATAATATATATATTATATATTATATAATATCAATACACACACACCACACACACACACACACACACACACACACACACACCACACACCACATATATAATATATATATATATATATAATTTAATATATATATAATATATATAATAAAATATATAGTATACATTATAATATTTATATATTAGCTAATAAAACGTAAATATATATATATATATATATATAAAATATATATATATTTATATATATATATAAATAATTATTATTATATATATATATATATAAATATGCATACATAACAAAAACCCCACACACACACCACCAAATTTTGTGTTGTGTATATATATATTGTATTATAAATATTATTATATATATATAATATATATATATAATATTTTTTTATATATGTATTTAAAAATGTATGTATGATATAATTATATATATATATTAATATATATTATATATATATAATATATATATTTATATATAATATGTGTGTGGTGTGTGTTTGTGGGGTTTTCCCCGTGTGTGTTGGTGTGTGTGTTTGTGTGTGTGGTTTTAATATATATATAAAGTAAATATATATTTATTTTTTTATATATAAATTTTTATATTATATAATGTATATATATATAATTTTATATATATAATAATTTTATATATATATTATATATATTAGACATTCGCATTGTTCTGGGGCGACTTCAATGGGGTACCCGGGCCCTGTGACCGAGCTGGCTACGAGATTCTGTCGCCCCCATGGCTGGGGAGCTGATCCCAGCAGCGAGAATGCCTCCTTCTCCGGGACTTTGCTGGTCCCAAAAAATGAGGATCTCTGGCTCCTGGTCCCAAGCGCCCCAACTCGCACGCGGACTTGGTACAGCATACGGGTACAGTGGCCAAAGGAGATCGACCACATTCTGTCAGCACGCGATGGGGATCCCCCAAAACTGCGGGTTTTTCCCCGGAGTGCGGGTTTCTGTGGCACCGCCATAGCCTTGGGGCCACCCTGGGGGTCCACTTAAAAACTCCCCGTCCCTCCATGGCCACCCTAAGGGTTTCATTTGGAAGACAAAGGGGGGAGGAGTGTGCCCGGGGTTCGCCCGGCATCTCTGACCGATTCTCAAAACCGCAACCTGCGATCCTTGCTCGTGGGAGCCCCTTCAAGCGCGAAACACTCAAAGCAGCTCGGATCCTTGGGTACGCCCAAGGACAAGGCAGAATACCATCCCCCCTGAACATTAGAGGCCACTGAAGCATGTCGCAGGCTCGGCTAAATGGGAATAAAGTCTTGCCCCGGGGTTTCCATGGGTGGGCGAGGGCTGGGACACTGCTGAGGGGAAAAGGGAACAGTTCATCGGGAATCTTGCTGAGGAGTCGAGGCCATTTCTTGGTAAATGCCTTCGCCCTGCCTAAAAGCCCTGAAAAAACTGAACCCTAAGCCTCCTCACGATGACTGCAGTCCGATCACGATGGACGGATCATCTCAGATCATGTTGGGGTTCGTGAAACGGGGGCTGAGTATTTTGAACATTTTTGTCCCAGGGGGATCCTCCAACAGTTGTTTGGGTGCAAGCGTGTCTCGGTGCCTGTCCCAAAAACCCACCCACAGCGAGGAACCTCCTCCCCTAAAAGGGGTTTAGCTGGCATTTCCAAGCTAAAGAGGGGGAAAAAGCTGCGCATTGTGATTCCCTGCGAACTGCTAAAGGCGGGGTAAACCTATGCTGGGGGCTGCATACAGCCCCTGACTGCCTTTTGGAGTCTGTACCTTTCCCCCCTGCCTGCTGGGGGGCGTGGTCATCCTCTCTGGAAGGGAAAGGGGATCGATGGGACTGTACACTCCCGTGGCATTACCTCTCAGCATACTAGGCAAGGTTCTCGCCCACTTTCCCTTCTAAAAGGGATCCGAAACCACCTACTGAGACACCGAGACCGGAGCAGTCTGTTTACTCCTGGCAAGCCCAAAATAAACCGTATACTAGGCTTCGAAAATTGGGGAACCCATGTGATTTTTTGGTCGTGGGCTGCTTGCAGCCTACATCGCTCAAAAGGCGTTTGACTGGGCATCGGGAATCGCTAGGGGAGATCCTGGGGCTGGGGGTTCCCGACACAGATTATTGGCCTGATAGCAACCCCTTTATACTGGTACTAAAAGTGCTGAAAAGTGTGGTGGGGGTTGTCGAACTTTTTCCCTGTTAATTCAGGGGAGGAAAGGCGTGTCCTTGCCCCCCCTTTTTTCCCACTTTATGGCTGGATAATGGGCAGAGCTCTAGCCAAAGTCAGTGCGGAGCAACACTAGGCAATATTAGGTCTC
>NW_023654553.1:27500-29891 GCF_015228065.2 Penaeus monodon
GTGCCTCTAATGTCTCCAGGGAGATGGTATTCTGCCCTTTTCCTTGGGCGTACGCCAATGGATCCTAGCTGCTTCGAGTGTTACGCCTTGAAAGGACTCCCACAGAGCAACTGGATCCGTCAGGTTGCTGTTTTTAGAACGGTCAGAGACTGCCGTGGGGAACCCACGGGGACACTCCTCCCCCCTTTATCTTCCAAGTGAAAAACCTTAGGGGGGCCACTGGAGGGCGGGGGGTTTTGAAGTGGACCCGCAGGGTGGCCACAAGCAGCCCATGGGCGGTCCACAGAAAATCCACCCGGTAAACCCCCGCATTTTCTGGAGGATCCCCCTCGCGTGCTGACAAGAATGTGGTCGATCTCCTTGGGCCCTGTACCCGTTCGCTGTACCCAAATCCCGCGATGCATTGGAGCGCTGGGACCAGGAGCCAGAGATCCTCATTTTTTTGGGGCCTACAAAGTCCCGGGGAAGGGGGCTATTCTCGCTCTGGGGCAGCTCCCGACCTGGGGCCGCAGACATCTCGTAGCCCTCGGTCCCGCCCGGGTACCGCATTGAAATCGCCCAGAACAATGCAAAGTCTATATTATATATATATATATATAAAATATATATTATATATATAATATATATATAACATAATATATATATATATATTATATATATATATATATATTTATTTACTTATTATATATATATTACAACACACACACAAAACACAACCACACACACACAGACACACCACACACACACACACACACAATATTATAAAAATTTAAAAATATATATATATTTATATATATAATATATATATATATTTTTTATTAATACTACCATATTTATATCATATAAATAAAATATAATATATTTTTTTAAAATTTTTATATATATATTTTATATATACATATATATATATACAACAACAACCTTGGTGTGTGTGTGTGTGGTGTTTGGGGTATGATGATATATATAATATATATATATATATAATTATATATATATATATATATTTTTAAAATATATATATATATATATGTATATACATATATTTTATATATATATAAATATTTATATATTATATAATATATATTATATGTTTACATATATATATTATATTATATATATTATTTTATATATATAAAATTTATTATATTTATTTCTTTAATTGCTTTTATAAAAATTATATATTATGTATCCTTATTATTTATATATATATTATATTTTATATATATATTAATAATTATAAAATTATTGTGTGTTGGTGTGTGTGGTGTGTGTTGTGTGTGTGTTGTTGTTGTGTGTGTATTATAATAATTATATTTTTATATTATTTATTTATATATAAAATTTTTCGTGTTTTATATTATTTTTTATTTTTATTTCTTTTTCTTTTATCTTATTATATAATAAAAAGATTTATTTGAACCTATTATTTATTATATATAATTATTAATTTTATATATATTTTAATTATATTCTTGTATAAAAATATATTATATTATTATTTTATATTATATATTTATATATATAAATATTTTTTATTAAATGTGTGGTTTTTTGTGATTTGTGTGTGTGTCTTCTAATATATTATATATATATATTAATATTTATATTAATATATATATATATTATATATTATAATTGTTATTATTAATATATATATATATTTTATATATATATAGACTTAAACTAATAATTTTTTTATAATATTTATTATATATTAATAATTATATACCATATTATTATATTAAATATATTATATTATAAAATTAAATATATATTTTTTTATTTATTTTATATATATAAATATATATTTTTTCAGAAACACACCAACACACATACAACACAAACACACTCACACACCACACACCACACACAAACACACACACACATACACACCAACCACCACCACACACCCCATATATGTATGTATATTATATAATAAAAATTTTTTATTATATATAATATATAATATATATATATATTTATATTATATATATATATATATATATAATATTTTAAAATATATTATAATATACACACATATTATACAAACCAAAACACACAAACACACACCAAAAAAACAAAAACAAACAACCCCACACACACGACCACACACCAACCCAAAACACACACCACACACCCACACACACACACACACACACACACACACCAACACATAATATATTATATATATTATATATAATATATATATATATATTATATATGTATGTATCTCTCTTCTCTCTCTATATATATTATATATTTTATTTATATATATATATATATATATATAAATATATATATATTATATATTTAAAATATATAAATATATATATATATATATATATATATATATATATTATATTATAATTATATATAATATATATATATACC
>NW_023654554.1:0-4552 GCF_015228065.2 Penaeus monodon
AAAAAAAAAACCCAAAAAAAAAAAAAAAAACTGCAGGGGCAAAACATAAAATCCGTGGGGGTTGGGTTACTTTTTTCAACCTTTGTTTTTCCTAGCGATTACCAAAGCATCAGCATCTTCGCTACTTCCTTTTAAACGCCGGCCTTAAAATGTTTTTAACATATTTCCCTTCACTTTTAGTGGTACGTTCTTGTTGTACAGATCTTCTTTTTCTTCCATCTTCCCCATCCCTGAAGCCTTTCGTATTTCTTTCTCCGCCCCTCCTTCCACATTCTGTTAGCCAAATTTTAAAATTTTGTCACTCTATCTAGCTTATCGCCTTTCAGCTTTACTCCCAGCCACGGGCTCTCCCATAATCTTTCTTTCTCCCCTCGCATACCCCGATCCCATGGGCGTCCTTCTATACACCCCTTGTTGCAGTCTATAAAAATTGTTTTGGGAATGGGCTGAATACTGACCCTTGGTGTAGACCAACAGTAACTTAAAAATCAGTTGCAAACGTACCCTCGTTTTGTTGTCTGGGTTTTCATGTTTTGAGGGCAGGAATTTTATCCACCTTTTCTTCGTAAATAATTCCACACCTCCACTCTGGGTAACCTGCTTGGGCCCTTCTCTAAACCTATACGCTTTTTCTGCCTTTCCCTTGTACTTATCCATCGTTGCTGCAATGCGAAAAACGTTGGTGGTACTCTTCCCGTGCATAAACCAACTGTCTTTCCCGAATTGAACCTTTTCCCTCTTCTTGTCCAGATTTTTTTTCCAGACTTCAGGAGCAATAATGCTGATTCCTCTCTAATTCTCAGTTCTGTAGGCCACCTTCTTTTTAAGAACAGGATAATGTGCTACTTCTCCCATTCTCGGCATCACTTCTTTCTCCAAAATTTTTACGAACCCCTTTTGTAAAACATCCATCCTCTACCGGTATGTTGTCTAATCTACTGCTTGTCCACACTTCATCTTTTTTCAATGCTCTTAAGGTGGGCGTTTCACATGTGCATCTCCTTTTCCAATTCATGACTGTTCGAATAGGCTCTCCTCCTTTCCTTTTTTCCTCGTCCTGTGTCAGTATTTGGTTTTCCCTCTTTCACGTGTTTTGCTTGATGCACGTCCTAAGACTTGTTTCTCTGCTTGCCATCCTTATTACTTTTCTCGACAAACTCTTTCTTCCGGGTGGAGTACCATCTCTGAAAAGTCCATTTTTGGGGACTCACATCTCCTAAGGCTTTCCCCCGCCCTGTGTGGATATTGCTGTGTGTGTTGTGTGTGTGTGAGTGTGTGTGTGTGTTGTGTGTGTGTGGTGTGTGTGTGGTGTGTGTGTGTGGGTTTTTGTGTGTTTTGTGTGTGTGTGTGTGGTTACATATATATGTGTGTGACCATAATATTGCGTAGTGTGTTATATGTAATGTGTGCTTGTGTGTTTTGTGTGTGTGTGGTGTGTGTGTGTGTGGGGTGTGTGTGGTGTGTGTGTGGTGTTTGTATGTATTGATATTATATATATATAAATATTTTAATATATATATATATAAATATATATATATATATATTATACATCATTTAAATTTCGTATAAAAATATTTTACATAAATATATTTTGCTATATACATATATTTATATTATATATATTTATTTATATATATTATTTATATATTATATATATATATTTTTTGTGTGTGTGTGTGTTGTTGGGGTGTGTGTGTGTGGGGTGTGGTGTGTGGTGGTGTGTGTGTGTGTGTGGGGGTATTATAACCAAAAAATGTTTTGTGTACATACAAAATAATATTGGTCCCACGAATCGAATCTTTTTGTCTCTAAAGTGAAATTTTTTCCCGTCCTCGTTATCGCTCTAAAAAACGATTTAATTTTTTTATCGCATTTTCCCTTCCATCACCATGATCCTCTGGAGAATCGCGCGATCATATGCATCTCTCTCTCTCTCTCTCTCTTCTCTTTTCCCCTCTCTCGCCACCACACACAAAACCCGCACACACACACACCCACACACCACACCCACACCACACACACAAACACCACCACACAACACATATATTATTTTTTATATATATATAATATATTATTAATATATATAATAATATTTTATATATATATATAAAAAAATGCATATATGTACACATCTTTACCATATATATATATATATATATATATAATATATATTATTATATATATTTATATATTATATATATATATATTTATAATATATATATATATTATAAATATATTAATAGGTAAATTGTACTATATGCATGTATTTATATATTTTAAAAATAATTAAAATTTTAAAATATATATTATAAATTATATATATAAATTTTTATATATTGTTGTGTGTTGTGTGTGTGTGTGGTTGGTTGTGTGTGTGTGTGTGTTTTTGTGTGTGTGTGTGGGTTTCGTGTGTGTGTGTGGTGTGCAGAGAGAGGAAGAGAGAGAGAAGAGAGAGAGAGATCGCATTACTGATCGCACGACTTCTCCCAAGGTATCATGGTGATGGAAGGAAAAGCGATAAAATTTAAATCTGTTTTTTACGCGAAACAGGCGAAAAATCTTCACTTTAGACACTAAAAAATTTGATTGTAGACCAAAATGTATTTGTTTTACACACACATAATGTGTATAATACACCAACCACACCCCCCAACACACCACACACACACCCACACACACACACCCACACACACAAACACATATATATATTATTATATTATTATTATATTATTAATATATTATTTATTATATATACATAATATGTATATGCTAATATATTTATATTTAAAAAATTATTTATACTTTATATTATGTATGTATAAAATAATTATATATAATTTTATATATATATTATATAAATTTATATTATTATAAAATATACTACATCATAAAAACACACACACACACACACACAAAACCCCCACACACCACAACACACACAACACCCCACACACACCGCACACATATACATAACCCCACCTACGCCATATATTTTTACCCCACTATATATGTACACACACACACCCCACACAAAACACCACACACCACACACACACACACACACACACCCACACACACAAAACACACAAACTCACCACCCCACACACACACACCCATATCACCCAAAGCGGGGAAAGCCTTTGGAGATGCTGAGTTCACCAAAAAAGCGACATTCAGAGATGGACCCAGCCGGAAGAAAAAGTTTTTTCTGGGGGAAAAGTAAAAAGGGGGCGAAGCGAGAACTAAGTCTTAGGGGCATCAGCAAACACGTGAAAAATGGGGAAAACCCAAAAACTGACACGGACGAGGAGATAAAGGAGAGATGGAGCCTACTTCGACAGCTCATAAGTGGAAAAGGAAGCCATTTGAAACAAAACCTTAAGAGCTTGCAAAAAATGAAATGTGGGCAAGCATAGATTCAGCAAAATACCGGTAGAGGTCGGATGTTTGACAAGGGGTTTTCCCAAATTATGGGAAAGAAGTGATGCCCTGAATGGGAAAATGCACATTTATCCTTTCTTAAAGAAAAGAAGGGGGGGCCTACAGAACTGTAGAATTAAGAGGACTCACATTACTTCGCATACCCTGAAATCTGGAAAAAAAACATGGCAAACAAATGAGGGAAAAGGTTTTAATTTTGGACGACATTTTGGTTTCAGCACGGTAAAGTCCCCCCAAAGTTTTTTCCCCATTTCAGCAACTATGGATAATCAAGGAAAGGCCAAAGAGACTATAGTGTTTAGAGAAGGCCCAAAGGGAGGTACCCAAGTGGAGGGGTGGAATTTTTACGAATGAAAAAGGTTTTGGATAAAAATTTCCCGCCATACAAAAAAAAACTGTACCCAGCAACAAAAGAGGTACGATGGCAAATGATTTTAAATTCGTTGGGGCACACCAGGGGCGTATTCCCCATTCCAATTTACCATTTTTTATAGCGTTCAAAGGGTGTTAGAAGGACGCTCCATGGGTCGGGGGAGCGAGTGGGAGAAAAAAGTATTTATGGGAGACGCCGTTGGCGTGGGGGGGGGAAGCTAAAGGCATGCTAATAGAGTGAAAATTTAATACTTGCTCAAAAAGTAAAAGCTGGGAAGAGGGGGGAGAAAGAAATTTTAAAAGGGTTCAGGGATGCTGGGAGCATGGAAAAAAGTAAGAGCTCTTGTCAACAAGAACGTCCCTAAAAATGAGGGAAATATGTTAAAGACATTAGTAAAGGCCGGGGTTTTAAAACGGAAGTACGAAGATGTGATGCTTAGGTAAGTAGGAAAAACAAGGTTGAACAAGTAACCAACCCCCAGGATTCATGTTCTGTCCCCCCGAGTTTTTTTTGTTTTTTTTTGTGAAATTTGTTACTACAGATGGCTCCACATTGTTCAAACCCGGGAGGATTATCATACCCTGTGACGCCCCCATTTCCCCCTTCCTTGAATTGCGGAAAAATTTTATTTTCTTTTTTTTTAATACAATTTTATCGATAGTTCGTGGGAAGCGATCACTTCCTATTTTGATTAAATATTCATGCGCACAGTGAGAAAGCCTTCCCCGCCAAAAACGG
>NW_023654555.1:0-4552 GCF_015228065.2 Penaeus monodon
GTTTAACCCCCCTTTCCCCCGTATGTTTTCTTTACAAGTTACATAAAATTTTCTTTTTTTTTTTTCATGTTTTAACGCATGTGAACTTTTTTCACCCATTTTGGGTATGCTTTTTATCAAAAAACGTTCTTGTGCGGGGCCTTTCAGAAGACCACATAATATGAAGTATATATTCTGTGAAAATGTTTTCCTCCTTGGGACCATAAAAAATATTATCTTTGATTGATGTTTATTGAATAGAAAACCCAAAAACACGTCCTTTTGCCCTCATCTTTTTTTTTTCTATGTCCTAAACAATGTATGACAATGCTGTTATATCTCCAGTGGGGGTTTCCAACGACAAGGGAAAAAGGTAAAAAACAGCTGATGTCTTTTCAGAGCGGGGGTGTAAAGGTAGCACTGATTTTTTAAAATTTTAAAACCCCCTTTTCCCCCCCAAACTTTTTTTTTTTTTTCTTAAATTATTTGATATGCCAAATTCCGCAGGTCCTGTAAAGTGATAAAATGCAACTTAAATCACTCACTGATGATCCAGTGCTTGAATTTTTGAATTTTACTTTTCCGTTTTTTTTGTTTTTTGCCCATCTTAAAAAACCCCAATTGAAATTTGCGCTATAGAAAAATAAATATCACTATATGTTTATAAAAATATTGTCATAAACCAACTCAGTTACCCCCGGGGTATTAAAGCACTACCAGATATTTTTGCAAATAGATGAAGAGCAACATTTCCTTGTTTACCTTTTGGATGTGATTAAATTCAAACATTAAATTTTTTATTAACTTCTTTTTTTTAAATTTTTTTAAAAACATCCAAATTTCAAAAAAATCAACACCCCCCATCTGCAATGTAAACAAAATGCTTTAAATTTTAACTGTTGCAAAATTGGGTTTTTCATTGAAAAAGAAAAATTATTTTCAAAAATTTACACATTTTAAATATCCTAAACTTTGATTTTAACACTGAAACCAAACCGTTTTCCCCATTTTTTTCATAGTAAAAGTTGGAAGGGGCAATGGGGGGGTGATAGTGGATTGTCAAATGGTTTATCTCTTTGGGAAGCGACTGAGTGGGGGGGAATGACCATTGTTATGGCTAATTTTTGTAATGGATGGGATCTATGAGGAAGCCGAGAAGCCCTCGATCAGTGAGGGCTGTGTTAAAATGTGTGTCGCTGGGGCTGACTCGACTGAGTTTACTCCTTACCCCCATGGCCCCAAAACACAGCGTGACCCCAGGAAACAGTCACCACTTCTTACCCTTAGGGGGACTTTTAACCGCCGACCCATCGGACATTTTTACCATATAACCAATATATACTACTATACTACTTGGTCTCGTTCTGGTTTTAAAGTATTCGGAATTTTGTCAAAACCATAAGAGCCGGGGGGTGTCTTTGTAAAGCATCAGTTTTTTTGGGCAGTGAGTTCGAGAAGACCCTGCTGGTAAGAGTGGGACAAGGTTTAGAGCTGGTGTCCCCAACATGGGAATTATGGGAGCTGAGTTGTACTGTTTCAGGTCATGGATCTGCTAGTTTGAAATGGCACCAAAAGGGTTTTATAGCGAAACACTATTACAGTGACACTGAACCTTGCATCCGAATGGGAATTCCCTTTAAAGGTGCGGGAGCTTGACTCCTTCTCTCAGCGGGGCCAGTTTTTGGGGTGGCTCCCTTTTCCCCCCCACTGAGTGGACCCCCCCCCTGACTGCTCCTGGGAGAGTACCAATGATTTCCTAAAAAAGATGCTATCCTTTTTTACCATGCATGTCCCCTTTGTATACTTTGGAACCCAGAGCCTGGAGGTGACTGATGTGGCTAAAACACGCCTCTTTGGTCCTTTTATTCCCAAGTGGGGGGCCTGTGCTGGGTTTGGTCAGGTCAACTGGTTGGTCTCATTTGAGAGGCTAGAGTTAAAGGCTAGAGTCAAGCATTTACTGTTTCTTTGATCTTACAAAGGTCCCATGAGTGCCATTAATAAAAATCAGTTGCTTGTAACCTGCTCCCCTTACTGTTAGATATTCCGCTTCGCCTTTTTGGACTCCAGGAGGATGGGGTATGAGGGGGAAGGGGGCGTTATATACTATCGCCCCGACCAAAAACCCTTAAAATAAATTGCCCGGTCCCCCTTTTTCAACAGCCTCCAACCTTTCTAAATCTTGGGCCCTTGGTCCAAGTTACAAAGATTCCTGGGGCTTTTTAAAACGAATAAAGGAGGTCAACCACGAGCAAACATGTGGAAAAAACATTTCCGAAGCAAAAACCTTGAAAAAATTTAACTTATTGAGGGAAATTAGGGTTTCATGGGAAAATCTAGGATTTCAGAAGGGAAATGGCTAAAAAGTGTAGTTCCTTTGGCCCCAACAAACCACCTTTACAGAGCTGTGGCAATGAGTCAGGCGAGCCATCAACCACTCAACTCCCAGGTGCACACATCACGACTCTCCCAAAGACAGCGGCTGGTCCCCTTTCCTGCGAGAAAGTAAACAAAAGTCGGCCCCTGGATTAAGAGCAACTAAAAAACCAACAAAAAGGAGACTTCTCTTATAAGAAATAGGGGCAGCTGAAACCGATAACACTACCCCATTTCAACCCTAGGACTAGCAGTGACTTGCATTCCTAACTCATTAACAAATCCCGGGAAACTTTCCCTCTAAAACCCCCGACAGGGAGAAGGATGATATAGTCCCAATCCAAAGGAGCAGGGGAGGTATCGCCTCATCTCTTTCCTCACCTGTCTAGGCACAACTACTGAAAGGATGGTAATATACTGGCTTCAAAGGAAACTGGGACCCCCGCATGAACATCGCCATGGGTTCACAAGGGACATGAGAACAACTCATAGTACAGCCACTTTCTTAATAAAACCCGCACTGTCCATCTTGGCGTATTCCTAGATCATGATAAGGCTTTTGAAATAGCACGTCCTCTTGTTATTCAGGAGACCTTGATCAAAAAGGGAATCAGAGAAAAAAAACTTTTGGGCCCCGATAAGTGACTGTTTCGGGAAAAAAAATGGCCAAAATCAGATTCCAGGGTCACCAACCACAGCACATGCCACTAGAAAATGGAACACTACAGGGTGGGATCCTTATTACAATCCTTTTCAACATACACTTCCCAAAGGGGTGAAAGATCATCTCCTGTGCAGATGATCCTGCAATCAACTCCACTGCCTAACACAGTTTAAGAGGAGCCCAGCATTATCCGGATCTTTTGTCTGAGGAATATTATAAAACAGGATCTCTGCAGCATAATCAGGGCCTGGGTTTTGAGACTTACTGTACAAAACCAATTTAGTCTCCAAGATGGATAAAAATAAAGGTAATTTTTTTTGGGAAAATTTGGCATTTTAATACTACAAAACTATATATATAAAATATATATATAATATATATATATATATATATATATTTATATATATATATAAATATATTATAATATTATTATATATATATATATTTTTACTTCACACACTATAACAAAAAAAGGAACACACAACAACCCGCACGCACGCACGCACGCACACGCACGACACACCACTCCCCACACACACACCACACACAACCACACACACATATTATATATATATGTTTTTATCTACTCCGCTCTTCCACCACACACCAACACAATATATAATATATATATATATATATATATATATATATATATATATATATATAATAACATAGAAAATATATATATAATATATAATATATATTATAAAAATATATATATATATATTATTATATTATATATATTATAATAATAGCTTCTCTCTCTCCCTCTCTCTCTTTTTCCTCTCTCCCCCCCCCCCCCCCCCTCTCTCCTCCTCTCTCTCTATCTCTCCCCTCTCCTCTCTCTCTCTCTTCTCCTCTCTCCCCTCTCTATTATAAAATTTTAATATATTATTAAATATTTATATATAAATTTTAAAATTTTTTATAATATTATATATATTTTATATATTATACATCAAATATAAATATATATAAAAATATTTATATATTAAAATAATAATAATATATATTAAATATATAATATAAATTTTTTTATATATATTATATAAATAATGTTATATATATATATGTATTTATATTATATATATATTATATTATATAATATTATATATTATATTATACAAAATTTATGTATGTATAAACTATCTACAAAACTATATGTACGTATGTTTATTTATATATTAATTATATATATAATATTTTATATATATATATTATAAAATATAATATTATATATATATATGTAAGCATTAATAGTAATATATAATATATTATATATATATAATATATAATATATTTTAATATAATATATATATATTTTATAAAATTATAAATAAATAAAAAAAATAAAATATATATATATATATATAAATATTATATATATTTTTATTAATATATATTTTTATTTATATATTATATTATATTATATATAATATATATATATATTATATATTATAATATATTATATAATTCTTATATATTATATACTTATAGGGCTTATTATTATAATTTTTAAAAATATTTTTATTATAT
>NW_023654556.1:0-4551 GCF_015228065.2 Penaeus monodon
ACATCTATATATATAATAATATATAATATATTATATTATATATATATATATATATATATATAAATGAGTGGGTGGTGTGTGTGTGTGTGGTGTTGTGTGTGTGTGTGTTGTGTGTGTGTGTGTGTGGTTTTTTTTTGGGTTTGGGGGTGTGTTGTGGTTTATCTATTATTGTGTGTGGTGAAGTATAATATACATACACACACACACACACACACACACACACACACAAAACCATATATATATATATATATATATAAAATTTTTATATAATAAAATTAAATAATTATATATATAATATATTATTAATATATATATTATAATAATATTATAATATATATATATATATTTATGTATGATATTGGGAGTATATATATATATATAATATAATTTATATATATATATAATATATATATATATTATATTATTTTATATGTATGTATGATATCGGGGAGGGGGTTTGTGTTTTAATAAAAGAATGTATGGGATATATATATATAATATATTTTTAATATATATATATATATATAATATTTAAAATTATATAAATATATATATATAATTATATATATTAAATTTATATATAATAATATATACCCACAGTGAATCAACAGATGGTAGGCCTTGAAAACCCCAAAACCTTGCGCTCTCCCTCTCTCTCTTTCTATCTCCCCCTCTCTCTCTCTCTTCTCTCTCTCTATATATATATATATATATATTTTTATATATAATATAAATATGTGGGTGTTTTGTGTGTGTGTGTGTGGTGGTGGTGTGTGTGTGTGTGTCTATCATCTATCGTTATCTATATATCTATATCCCAACACATGCGCGCACATAAGCCCTTTCAATTTTACGTCTACTGTTTTTTTTTTATAATATCCCCTTCTATTCTTTTTGATGATTGAATGGGCCCCAGATTAGACTCATCATTTTTCTTTTGGATACTTATATGAATTTGTAACAAAAAGGGAAGTTTGTTCGAATGTTTTTGTTAGCGGTCGATCCCGATATGTTTTATTTTTGTTAAAAGACCCCAAGAGAGGTGATAATAACACGGGGGTGTGAGACTATGCTTCTTTTTTCAATTTTCAATTTTTTTTTCACCGGGAAAATATTTTATTCAGTCAATGACCCCTCACACTCTTTGCCAAATATATATGTGAGAAAAATGGGGTAAAACGGGTGCAACATAATACCGGCCATGTGTTTGTTTTCACTCAGATATGTTTTTTGGAATGGTTTTCCCCGATGGAAGTTCAAATATTATTTCAAAGTTCTGCGGTATATACACATATTTTATATATATATATATATATATATATATATATATATATATATATTATATTATTATATATATATAATATTATTTAATTAGGCTTGTATGTAACCCCCCCCAATCCCCCCCCTCCGTACATTTCCTTTCATGCACGGGAACCCTCCCCCCCCCCCCCCAATATCCCCACACTCGCACACATTTTCACAAATAATGTGTTAATTAAACTTAAGCTTAGACATATCTAACGAAGGGCACCCGAAACGGAATACTGACCGCTTCCTCCCCGGCGCAGGAGCGTGGGCAATCAAGCAGCCCCAGGTGGGTTCCACGGCCCCACGCAGGGGTCGTTCCCTCGGGGGGCGACCCTTCGGACCAAAAACCCAAAAGGAGGGGCCGATTTCCCGGGTACGGAAGGGCCCCAAACGAGCGCCGGGGCGATGAGGGCCCCCTTATACGGGCCCGGAAGCTTTCAACTTCCCAAGTGAGAGGAACAACGACAGAAGAGGAAAACACGAAGGAGGGAGAGACGAGACCAGGGACAAGGAGGGGGGCCCACAGAAGAAGTCTACAGGTAAGAGGAGTCAAGCAAAAAACGAAAGGGAAAACGAAAGGGAAAAGACAGCAAAGGGAAAGAAAAAAACAAAAGAGGAAAAAAAGAAAATAAAAAGACAGCCAAAAAGGGGAAAAAGGGTGCCCGAACAACAATACGCAAAACATAGATTTAAAAAAAGGGAATTCCCAAAAAAAAAACAAAAAAAAAAACAAAAAGCAAAGAAACCAAAAAAGGGAAAGGGAGAAGAAAAAAAGAAAAAAACACTAAAAAAAAAAAAAGGGGAAGTCACAAGCAAAAGGCCAAAATAGAATCAAGGTTTAAACACAAAACCGAAAATACGAAGGGGGTCGGGAGATGATTTAGAACGGTGAAATCTGTAGAAAACAAAAAGTTTTTTCCTATGTCCGGACTTAATCTCTCTTCTCTCTTCTTTCCCTCTCTCTCTCCTCTCTCCCCCTCTCCTCTCTCTCTTCTCCTTCTCTCTTCTCCCCCTTTTCTCTCTTCTCTCTCTTCTCTCTCTCACTTTTTTTTTTTCCTTTTTTCTTTTATTTTTTCCTTTTCCCCCCCCCTCCCCTCTCTTTTTTTTTTTTTTTTTTTTTTTTTTTTTTTTTTTTTTTTTTTTTTTTTTTTTTCCTTCTTCCTCTCTCCCCTCATCTCTCTCTCTCTCTCTCTCTCTCTCTCTCTCCTCTTCTCTTCTCTTCCCTCTCTCTCTACTTCCTCTCCCCTCTCCTCTGTATCTTTCTCTGTTTCTTGTCCCCTCTCTCTCCCCTCTCTCTCTCTCTGTACTTTTCGTTTCTCTCCCCTCTCTCTCCTCCTCTCTCTCTCCTCTCTCTCTTCCTCTCTCTCTCTCTCTCTCTCTCTCTCTCCTCTCTCTCCTCTCTCTCTTCCTTTTTAGATAAAGCTACATTAATTTATGGCGATATGATGGTTGTCAAATTATTAACTAATTTCTATGTAAATATATCCGTTGAAATTCTTTTTTCCTTTCAAAATCATCATTGCAACTACTATAAATATCATCATCAAAATCCCTTTATCATGTTATGTTCCTTTTATTGTTATTATTATATCATTGTAATTATTATTTATTTATTGATTATTATTATTATTATTATTATTTTATTATCGATATTTGTGATGTTATTCTGCCCAAATTATTTTTTTCCTTATTTGTTTTATTATCATTATTATTGTTTTTTTTCTTATTCTTATTCTTATTAACATGATTATTCAAAATTTTTATCATTATTATTATCACTATTATCATTACGTTATCATTATTATCATTATATTATAATAATAATAGTAATAGTAATAATAATTGTTATTATTATTATTATCATATTATTATCATTATTATTTTTTTATCTTTATTATATTACTTTTATTATTATTATTTTATACATCATTATTATTATCATTATAATAATAATATATTTTTTTTTATTATTATCATTATTATTATTATTATTAGTTCGATATTTCTGATGCTATTCTCCAAATTATTATCATTATTTGTTTTTATCATTATTTTTGTTGCTGTATTATTATTATATCATCATCATCATTATTGTTATTATTTTTATTATTGTACTTGTTGTTGTTCTTGATGTTGTTGTTGTTGTTGTTGTTGTTATTATTATTATTGTTATCATTATTGTTTATTATTATTATTATTATTTATTATTATTGTTCTTGTTGTTATTATTATTATTATTTTTAAATTATTTATTATTATCACTATTATTACTATTACTATTATCATTGTTATTATTATTTTTTATTATTATTATTATCATTATTATTATTATTACTATTAACATTATTATTATATTATTATTTATATTATTAATTAATATTATATTATCTTTATTCTTGCTATTATCATTATTATTGTTTTTTATTAAATAGAGATAATAGTAATAATAATATTAAAATAATAATAATAACAATGATGATAATGATAATAATAATAATAAAAACCCAATGATAATAATAATAATAATGATAATAATAATAATGAAAATAATAATTAGTAATAATAATAATAATAATAATAATAATAATAATAATAATAATAATAATAATATTCTTATTACTAATAATGATAATAATGATTATTATTATTATCATTATCATTATTATTTCACTATTTTTCATTATTAGTATCATTATTGTTATCATGAATTATCCTTATTATTATTATGTTATTGTTGTTGTTGTTGTTTTTCTTGTTTTTGCTATTGTTCTTTTATTATTATCTTTTATTTGATTATGATAATTGTATCTCTTTACTCTTCTCTGTATTCTTCAATCGTCTTTATTAACACTACTAATTCATTACAAAAGTTATTACTGTTATCATAATTCTTATTACTAATATTACTTTTATTATTATCATGATCATTATCATTCTCATCATTGTTATTATTATCATCATCGTTCTTGTAGTGTTTAATCTTATTCTAATCATTCTAATATTATTATCATTATTTTTCTTATCATTATTAACATTATTATAATTTTAGATAAGAGTATTATTATTCATATCATTATTATTCATATTAACAATATTTTTCATATTATGAATATCATTGTCATTGTAATTATTATTATTATTATTATTATTATTATTATTATTATATTATTTATTATTTTCTATTATTATTATAAATAATATATATATATATATAATTAATATATATATATAATATATAAAATT
>NW_023654559.1:0-4549 GCF_015228065.2 Penaeus monodon
GAAAAGAAATTTTTTTAAAAATTTAAAAAATTTTTAAAAAAGAGGTTTAAAAAATAAAAAAAGTTAAAGAAAAAATTAAAAACGAAAAAGGGAAAAATGGAAAAAAGTTTTTTAAAAAAAAAATGAGTTTTTTTTTCATTTTTTTTTATTTTTGGGGTATAAATTTTAAAAAAAATTTATTTTTTAAAAAAAAAAATAAAAATATTAAAAATTTTTTTAATTTTATTATATATTTTATTATTATATTTATTATTTTTATTATTTTTTATATTTTTTTATTTTTATATTTTAATATTATTATTAAATTTTTTTTTATTATTATTTTTTTTTAAGTATTATATTTTATTAAAAATTTTAAAAGATAAAAAAAAAAATATTAAAAATTTTTTAAAAAAATTTATAAATTTTTATTAATAATTTCTTTAAAAAATTTAATTTTTTTATGTATAATTTAAAAATTTTAAAAAGTATATTTTAAAAGTTTTATTAAAATAAAAATTGTTTTAAAAAAAAATTTAAAAAAAAAATTTAAATTTTTTTAAAACATTATTGACATTTATTTAAAAATATATTTTAAAATTAAAATAAAATATAAAAATTGAAAAATAGATAATATGAAAATTTATAATAATGATGATAACGAAAAGATTTTTCCAACATATATAAAAAAAAGGTAAAAGAAAAACATTCCAAAAGTCGAAAAAAGCGGCAAATCTAGCGAAATATAGCCTTTTGAGAGTATACTCCAAAATACGTTTTTTCATTCATTTGATGATTTGGCAAATTTTATTAGGGTAATAAAATAATTACCGAATTGTATTAATCATGACAATAATAGATAAAAGTGAGAATAAAGAGATTTTTATAACATTTGATGATTAGTAATAGATTTACATTATATTATTATATATTATTATCATTATTATTATTATTATTATTATTATTATTATTATTATTATTATTATTATTATTATTATTATTATTATTATACTACTACTTACTACCTACTATATTATTATATTATTATTATTATTATTATTATATATATTATTATTATATATTATTATTATATTATTATTACTTTAAGTATTAGTATTTATTGCCAAAATTGTATATTATAACTGTAATAATAACTATAATTAATGAATAATAAATAATATAATAATATAATCGTTATAATATTGTTATTAATATTGTTATTGTTATTATTATCCTTATTATTATTTCTACTGGTTATAATTGCAATATAATTATTATAAAGTAATAATTACAGTATATAATGATATTAATTAAAATAATGATATAAATAATTATTAGAAATGCGTTATTATTGTTATATTATTGTTATTATATTATTTTGTGTTATTATTAGTATAGTTGCAGATAATAATATAGTATAACGCATATTGCAATAATAATGATAATAATTGCATAATGAATAATAATTGCAATAAGAGGGTAATGATATGAATATATATGAATGATAGATAATGATTAACATAATTGATGATAATCATGATTAAATGAATGATAAACACAGGAATTGTTCCATATATAATAAAAAAGGTAAAGAAAACTTCCAAAATTGAAAGCGGCAAATATCTAGCGAAATATGCCTTTTGAGTATATACTCCAAATGAGTTGTTTTTCCATTCATTTGATATTTTGGCATTATTAGGTAATAATGATTAATAATTACCAAATTGTATTAATCATACATAATATGATAAAATGAGTATAAGATTTTTATAACATTTGATGATTATATATTATTATCTATATATATTATTATTATATTATTATATTATTATTATATATTATATTATATTATTATTATTAATATAATTATTATTATTATTATTACTATTGTATTATTATATATATTATTACTTATTATTATATTATTAACTACTACTACTAACTACTACTAATTATATATTATTAATTATTATTATATATATTATTATGTTATTATTATTATTATTATTATTATTATTATTATTTATTTATATTAGTATTATTGCCAAAATTATATTATAACTGTAATAATAACATATAAATGATAAAAATATAATAATAATAATAATAATGTTATATTTTATTATATTGTTTGTTATATTACCTTATTATTATTTCTACTGATAATTGCAAATATATTATTATAACAGTAATAATTACAGTAATAATGATATTAATTAAAATAATGAATAAAATATTAATTAGAAATCGTTATATGTTATTATTTGTTATTACTATTATATTGTTGTTATTATTAGTATTGCAGAATATATAGTATAACTGCAATAATTGCAATAATAATGATAATAATTAAATGAGAAATTATTGCAATAAATGATAATGATGATATAATGATGATATGATGATATACTAATAATTGATGATATCATGATAATAATTATGATAAACAGGAATTGTTCCATATTACTAATAAAAAAGGTAAAAAAAACTATTCCAAAATCAAAATAGCGGCAAAATCTAGCAATTATAGCTTTTGAAGTTACTCCATAATACGTTTTTTTTCCATTCATTTGATATTTTTAATTATTTAGGGTTATAATATATATTACCAAGAATTATTATATGAAATATAGATATAAAGTAGATATAGAATTTTTATAACATTTGTGATTATATATTATATATATCATTATTATTATTATTATCATTATTATATTATTATTATATTATTATATATTATTATATTATTATTAAATTTTTATATATTATTATTAAAAATTATATTATTGTTATTACTATCTTATTTATATTATATTATTATTATTATTTACTACTTACTATACTACTATATTATATTATTTATATTATTAATTATTATTATTATTTTATTTTATTATTATTTTTTTATTATACTTTTTTATTGTATTATTAAAATTAAATTTTTATTAAAAAAAAAATTTTTAAAAATTTTATTAAAATATAAAATTTAAAATTGAAAAATTTTTTTATATATTTTATATATAAAATTTTTTAATTATTTCAAATAATATAAATTAATATAATAAAAAAATTTAAAATGGAAAATTTTAAAATAGGAAAAAAAAAATTTAAAGTGAAAAAAAATTTGGGAAAAATTTAAAATAATTCAAAAAGTTTTTCCATTCAAAAAAGGAAAAAATTAATAAAAAAAATTTAAATTAAATTTTTAAAAAAAAATAAAAAAATTTTGGTAAAGATTTTTAAAATTTTGGGGTAAATTTTCATTTATTAATTTTTAAAAAAAAAAAAAATTTAAAAAAAAAAAAAAATTTTATAATAAAATTTTTTTTAAAATTTTTTTTTTCCCCAAAAAATTTTTTTTATTTATTATTTTTTAATTATAGTATATTATTTTTTTTTAAAATTTTTATTTTATTAATTTTTATTAAATTTTATTATTTTATCTTTTTGATTAAAAATATTATTTTTAATTTTTATTTTAAATTTTATTATTTTATATTTTAAAAATTATTATTATTTTAAAATTTTTTATTATTTTTAAAATTATTAATTTTTTTTTTTTTTTTTTATGGTTATAATAAAAAAAAATTATAAATATTTTTTATTTTTTTATTAATAAATTTTTTTTATTTTATTTATTTTTTTAAATTTTTTTTTTTAAAAATTTTTTTTTTATTATTTTTATTAAAATTTTTGTTAAAATTATTAAAAATTTTTTTTTTATTCTTTTTAATTAAAGTTGTATAAAAATAAAAAAATATTGATAAGAAAAGAAATAATTTATAATTTTGAAAAGTTTAAAATAGATTTTAAAAATAATATAAAAGAAAAAAAATTAAAAAAAAAAAATTAAAAAAATTTTGGAAAAAAAATTAAAATTTTTTTAAATTTAATTTTTTTAAAAATTAGAAATTGTTTAGAAATTATTAAACTTAATTATTAAAATGGAATAAAAGGGTTTTTTAAATTTAAAAATTTAAAAAATATAAATATTTAATTTAAAAAAATTTTATAATTTTAATAAAATTATTTATTATTTAATTATTTTAAAAAAAATTTTTTATATTTTAAAAATAAAAAAATTTAAATTTAAAATTTTAATAACCCTTTTTCTTTTTAATTTTTTTCCAAATTTTTTATTTTTTTTAAATTTTTTATTATTTTTTAAATTTTTTTTTTTTTAAATTATAAAATTATTTTTATTATTATTTTTTTTTATTATTTTTTATTTTAAAATTTTAAAATTTTTTTAATTTAAAAATATATTTAAAAAAATAAGTTTTTAAAAATAATTTTGATAATTTAAAAAACTTTTAAAAAAATAAAAAATTTTTTAAAAAAAAAATTTAAAAAAAATTTTATTTTTTAAGGAAAAAAACCTTTTAAAAAAATTAAATTTTTTTAATTTTAAAGTTTTTTTTAAAATTTAAAAATTTTCAATAAAATATAAAATTTTAAAAATTTTTAATTTAAAAAAAATTTAAAATTTTAAAAATTTTAAAATATATTTTTTTTATTAATTTTTTTTATTTTATTTTTTTTTTTAATATTTTTTTTAAAATAATATAAA
>NW_023654560.1:0-4549 GCF_015228065.2 Penaeus monodon
AGGCTTTGGGTATCCTTGGGCACCAAAATTTTAACCCAAACCTTTTTTGAATTGAAAATTTTTGAAAAATTTTAAAAAAATTTGGGGGCGACTACAGCCAAAATCATGTGGAGCAACACTGGGCAATGCAAGGTCTCAGACCTTGACTTTGCCATGATTTTGCTATCCATTAGCCCCTTGGAGTCACAGGTGGGCTCTTGAGCATTTAGCAATGAGCGAAGCCCTTGGCCAAAGGGGTCTCCGGACCAAGACCAAGATCGGATTTGGGGGGCCTGTTGGGGTTTAACCCTTCAGTCGATTCATGTTGCGGCAAGGACGTTGAAGTTACAGAGGTTTTACAACCTTGGTAGGGTGTCCCATATTTTGGGGGCCGTAAACCAAGAAGTCAATAGACGGTTTGGTCGGGCAACGGGACCCCGAACCGCAAAAAGACTTTTGGGAAAAGTCGTCCCCTAGCAGAAGGACCAAGCTGGGATCTTCAGGCCTTGGTACTGCCATTTTGCCTTGAAGCAAACCCCGGGACCTATCCGTGGTTTGGAGTCTCGTCTTGATGTTTTTTTAAGCCCCTTGCCGGGGTCATGGGGTACATTTGGGCGGACCCGTGCCCAAACCGAGGGTTACCCTGAGACGGGACCTGTTACTTGCATAACCCGGGATCGCCAATTAGGCAAGGGGCGCCTAGCTATTTTCCCCCGTGGAACCCGCACTCATTTTTTCTCTTGTGAGACAACCCGGGGTGGAGGAAATTGGAAAATCCGGAGGCCATGGCTTGGGCAATCACGAGACCTGTCGCAGGGTTAGAGATGGCCGGGGCCTGCCAGGGGACCGCCCCCGGGGACCCCTTGGCTGGAAAACGAAGGGTGGATGCGGCCATGCGCCCCAGCGCATTACCCCCTTTATGATGATGAGTATTATATTATATATAAATATATATATATAATATATAAAATATATTAAAAAAAAATTTAAAATTTTAAATACCTATATGTGTGGGTGCGTGTGCGGTGCGTGTTTCGTGTGTGGTGTGTGGTATTTTTGTATTGGTTTAGATAATAGAAATAAATATGTGTGTGGTTTTTGTTTTTTAATAGTGTATATATATGTCACAACCCCACCACACCCACATACACAAAAATTTATATATTATAATATATATTAAATATATTATATATAATAATTTTATATAAAATAACATAATATATTTATATTATATTTTTATATATAAATACTATTGGTGGGTGTGTGCGTGTGCGTGTCGGTGCGTGTGTGTGTGGTGTGTATTTAGTAATGTGTATAGATATATGAAATAAATTTGTGGTGTGTTGTTTTTTTAAATATTGTATATATATGAAAACCACACACACACACACAACACCATTTACATAATATATATATATATATAAAATATATATTTTAAAATATATATAATAAAAATTTATATATATATATATTGTGTGTTGTGTGTGTGTGTGTGTGTGTGTGTGTGTTTGTGATATGTGTGTGATAATATAAATATATATATTATATATTATATATATAAATTAAAATTATTATTGATAGAAAATAGATATAACCCCAATTCCACATACACACACCACACACACACACACACACACACACAAACACACATACACCACACACACACAGATCATTATACGATTTTTAGACAGTAGATATAGATATAACTAGAATAAATATATAATTATATATAATTATATATAATATATTATTTTAAATATAATTTTATATATCATTTATTATATACTATGTTATATAAAAGTTGTATATATATAATTATAAATATATAATAAATATATTAATTAATTTTATATATATATAATTATATATTACATAATAAACAAAATTAATATATATATATATTAAATTATATATTATAATATATATTATATATATATAATATTATATGAAAATTTAGATTTTATAAAAATTTTATATATAATATTATATATTTTTAATATATATATATATTTTATATATATATATATATTATGGGGTTTTATATAATCAATGATATACGTATTTTTGGGTTGTGTGGGGTGTGGGGGGGTTGGTGTGTGTGTGTTTAGATATACGATGTTCGATATTAATTTTAAAATTTATTATAGATAATAGATAAAAATGGGTAGATAGATGATAGTCAAATTTAAATTTATATTATATTTTATATAATATATATAAAATATAATGATATATATATTTTTAATATATAATATATTATATATATGAATTATATATATACTTTTATTTTATTATATAAATTATAATAATATATTATATAATATTTATAAACGATTATAACGGGGAGGGAGCTTTGGGTTTTAACTTTTTTTTTTGAGGGAAAGGGAGCCGCTATTATCCTACTGTGTTGCCAAAGGCGCTCCACCCTAGACTGAGCGCCCCTTTATTTCCTCTTCCTAGATGTGTGTGTCTGTTTATTGCCCTAGATATATTACTTGTCCACTACCTCTCGCTTCCCCTTTAAATGCAATATCGTTCGAATTGCTAAACGTCTCGCTTTTTCTCTTTAATCCTAAATCCGATTTTCATTTTTCTTTATTAAGATCTTTATAATTGCGCATTCATTTGCGGGTTCCTAACGAGAACATTACGTCTGAAAACTTAATTTTTTAAGTACCGTCTCCTATTTTGATACCTTTCCTTCCATTTTTAGCTTCTTAAAAATTTTCTCAAGGCAAGCTGTAATGGTGCACCCTTTAACATTTTTTTAAAATTGGGATTTTAGCGGTTTTCCCTGTGGAAACCATGTGGTTGCTGTCCCCTTTTCGTAATACTTTAATATTTTACAAATTTCCCCCCCTTACTCCTTGTCTTCAAAATTTTAGTATTCTGGTATTTTCAAAACCCTTTTTTGTAAACATGAAACCATACATAGTGTTACCTATATTTGTTTTCTTTTTTTTCTTATTTGAGGGGCTTAGGAGTGGTTGATGTTTTGAAAACTTCGCGGAAGCCCGCCTGTTCTCTAAGCGGGTTTAAAAACCAGACGTCAAAGACGGAGTTGTGATAACTTTTTTGAAAAAGTTTGTAATAAATGAAAGGAGGGCCAGGTCGTAGTTTTTTAGATCCATTATAGCCCCTTTTTAATGTATCAGACAATTTTTTTTGGTTTTTTTTTTAAGGCTTTTTGGAAAATTTGGGAAATTTTTTTTTTTAAAAAAAGTAATTTCTCCTGCGCTATTATTTAAATCGATAGTAATTCCCTTTCACCTGGGTTTTCCCTCTCTTCGCCTTTAAGCGCTTTTTTATATCCCCTGCTTTTTGTTGGTATGCTTCTAGTTACCGCGTTTGCTTTTATCTGTGAGTTCTTTGAGTTTATAGATCCCTTAAAGTTTCCACATCCTTTGACTCCATTTTTGTTATATGTCGTTTCCCCGTCTGATTTCAGCATACATTTGATTTCTCCTATTCCGAGTTCCTTTTAGCCGTTTTCATGCGGGTACCGAGATCATGTTTCTTTTATTTTGGAGTCAAAATTCCCCGTACATTTCTCCCCTTTTTATTTATGCTTTTTTAAATTTAAAAGCTAATTCTGTTTTGCCCTCTTTGACGATACTTTCATGACCCTACGTTTTGTATAAGTTTTTAGTTTCTACGAAAATTTGCGGGTGGTTTGACTGGTTCTTCCCCACCTACTTCAACGTAGTTGAACGTTTGTTGATTTGGTCAATGTTGTGATCTTTGCGCTGAGTGGAACATCTGTTTTGAATGCTACGGCAAAAGTCTGTCGCTCTATTTTTCAATCAGTTAAATTTTTGGCGCGGTTTTTGTTTGGTTTTTTTTTAATTACTCCGACCTTCATGGGCGCTGCCGTTTAAAACTTCCACATTTTTACTTTCGCACCATTGAAATAATGAAGTCAAAATTTCGTTTTTGTGTCCCATGGGGACTTTCCGTCCACTTCCTTATTTTTTTTTTCGAAAATGTATTCATGAAATTAAGTAATCTAGGGCCCCCAAAAATCGACTAGCATTTTCCCCCTCATTATTAGTACCATTCGCGATTCCCCCTTACGGTTCTCCTGTTCTTTTTCGTTTTGGAATTAAACTCTCCATAATATTTGTGAGATTGGGTTTTTGGGTCTCTCGCTTTGGTAAAAAAACATTTTTATAGAACCTCTTTATTTCTTCATCATGTGGCGAGGTTTGGGGCTAAACTTGAAAAAATCTTTAAATTTTACCCAATAAAAACTAAGGTCCTTTGATTACATGTGTTCTGGTATAAAACAAAATTAAACAAAAACTCCTTTACTACATAAAGTTTAACGAGGTCTGTTCTACGTCTCGTTAAATCCAAATGATTGTTTAAAACTTTCAAAGACACCCCGCGCATTTTTTGCTACAAAAGCAAGTAGGGGCATTTTCATTACAACCCCTCAAAAAATTTCCCGGGGTTTTTTTTATAAAAAACCCTCAAAGGGGTTCTGGGAACCCCCCTTATCTTTTTTTTTTTTTTAAACTTTTTAACGAAAACATTCAAAAATTTTTATTTTTGGGGTTCCCTTTTTTTG
>NW_023654561.1:0-4549 GCF_015228065.2 Penaeus monodon
GCCCGACATTTTTACGACGACTCCTCGTCCCCCCACAGGGGGAAGGGCCCAAAACACGGATGACCTGGGCCCGCCCATTTTCCGATTTACCGCGGAACCATGTATTTCGGGAAGAATCCCCCCATCGTGGCTTTTTTCCTTTTTTATTTTTGTATACACATTCCTGTGTTTGTTTTTGTGTATATATATCATATACATATATATATATTATTATATTATATATTAAAATTATATATAATAAAATAAATATTTATAATATATATATCTGGTGTAAACCACACACACACACACAAAATACATAATATTATATATATAAAATTTTATTATATTTATATATATAAATACTATATCATATATATATATATATATTTATATATATATATATAATTATATATTAAATGTGTTGTGTGTGTTGTGTTGTGTGTGTGTTGTGTGTGTAGAAAATATGGATTGCTAAGGATTTCTGTCCATATATGAGTATTGTAGGTGTTGCATTAAACTAGTGAGACTACACTGGGAAAGTTTTACCCTAGAAAAAGGGTAAATTTAAACTTCTACATTCACATTCTTAGGTCTACAACCATTAAAAACCTTTATAAGGTTTAGATATTACCGTTACTGCTGATTTTATTCAAAGTTATATAGCGAATTTTTTTGGCGAGTTTGCTGAAAACTGAACTAAAAATTATCTTGTTAACGCCAAATGTAACAGTCTTCTCATTCCCGGATTTTTAATACCCAACGGGGTTTAAAAAGGGGATCATTCCCCCAAAAGGCAAAAATTTATACTACCTTACTTTAAAAGAAAGCGGAAACAGTCTGCAATAACACCCCACCTTTAAAGGAAAAGAAATAAAATAGCAAAAGGAAAAAAAAAAAGTGCCTCCCCCAACAGTGCTTGAAATTTGCTTTTCTGTCCCAAAACGGGCTTGTTTTTTGGGTTCCTTACAATGTCAAAAGGACCTTGTCTGGCTATCTTTGGCTTTAAAATACCTCTGTGAAATTGGGCCTTTTTTCTCTTGTGTTTTTTCAACTACTGAATTTTTTACAATAAAAGTCTTCCTTAAAGTTGGACCAAACTTCCTTGCAATGCATAGAAATGATTATTATGGATAAAATTAATGTTGATAGAGGACGATTATATTTGGGGTATACCTATTTTTATTGCAAAAATTAAATCACCTTGAAATATAATAAACCCCCATATAAATCTGTAAATTTAAAAGGCTTAACAAAGAATTCTGCGTATATCAAAATGAGTGTCACTATGAAAATTTAATACGCTCTTTCTCTCTAGCCTTAATTTAACTTGTCAAAAATTTAATTGCCACGAGGGGATTAACTAGGAGTTTTTTGAATCTGACAAGCTTAAGGTATGATTATTGTCCACTTGTCGGGCTTATATTTTGAAACAAAACATCGTGATTTTTTGGAAAATTTTCGAAAATTTACTTTCATCACTTTTTTTTATTTATTTTTTTAAAGGCATGCAATGATACACACACAAATACACACGAACACACACACACACACACCACACCCACACAACACACACCACCACACCCCCAAAAACCCAAAACCAAAACACACCCCCACAACAACATGCACACACACGCACACACACACACACACACAAACCATACATGCACCCACCCCCACCCCACATACACACACACACACCCACCACACACAAACACCACACACAAACCACACACACACACACACCACAACCCCAAATATATATATATATATATATATATTATATATATATAATATTATATATATATTATATTAAAATATTATTGTGTGTGTGTGGGTGTGTGGCATGTATATATATATATATATATATATATATTAAAATAATATATATATAATATTATTATTTATATATATTATTATATTATATATATAAAAATATATATTATATATATATATTTTATCTATCTATTATTATATATATATTATATTATATATTATATTATATAATATTTATTATTATTTATATGGGGTGTTGTGTGTGGTGGTGTGGTGCTGTATGTGTTGGTGTTTTTGTGCGTTTATGTATGTATGTATATTTATGTATATCTATCTATTATCTAATTATCTATCTAAATTTTCTTCTAATCTTCTATATAAACCACACATGTATGGGGAAGATAGGCGAATTAAAGGTGCTTGTTTTGTATGTATAAAAACCACCATGCACTATCCCCAGGACATTCTCTCTATATATCTATGGGGGAGAGAGGAGAAGAAAGAGAGAGAAAAGAGAGAGAGGGAAAGGGGGCGATAGGAGGGGGGGGCAGATATCTAAAGTCTTCTCTCCCCTGCGAATTTATAAGGCACATGTCTTGTTTGTAGGAAATATGTGTTTTTTTAAATAAATATTTTGAATTCGATATTACCACTTTAGATCAAAGAATATATAAAAGATCAGGGACAAACACACATATGTAAACATACAATATGTATGTGTGTGTGGGTTTTTGTATTGTATTTTATATAAATATAATATATATAATATATATTATTATATATATTAATATATATAATTATATATTATTATAGAAAAACCGGGATTCTCCTGGAAAGGAAATGGGGGCCCCCAAACCCCCCCACCACTCCAAAATCATACAACATGAAAAAATACATTACAAAAAGGTTGTTAAAAAAAAAAAGAAAGGGCAAACATATATATGTATGTGTATATTATAATATTAATATATAATTATAATATATATATATTATATATATATATATTATATTATATATATATATAAATTATATATATATATATTTATATTATATTATATATATAAAATATATATATATATATATATATATATATATTATATATTTTTATATTAAAATTTTTATAATATATTTATAATATATAATATATAATTTATATATAATATATATATATATAATTATTTTAAAATTATATATATAATAATATTTAAATGTATATATAAAATATATTATATATATAAAATAATATATATATTTTAAAAATATATATATATATATACCATACATATATATGTTTTCCTTTTTTTTCTTTTTTTAACACCCTTTTTTTAATTGTAGTTTTCATTTTGTGTGATCTTTTAGTGAGTACTGGTTTGGTCCCCATTCCTTTTCCCCGGAGAACCCGTGTTTTCCTATATATAATATATATTAAATTTTTTATATTATAAAATATATATATATAATATATATTAAAATATATTAAATACATAACGACACACCACCTACATATAGTTTATAATATGGTTTTTTTGTGCCTGATCATTTACTATATTCTTTTAATCAAAGTTGTGTAAAAAGAATTTTAAAAAATTTTTTAAAAACTATTTCCCTCAATCAAGACATCGCTCTATAAATTCGCAGGGGGGAGAAACGTTAATATCTGCCCCCTCCCCCCTATCGCTCCCTTCCTCTCTCTCTCTCTCTCTCTCTCTCCTCTCTCCTTCCTCCATAGCATATATAGAGAGACATGTCTCTATGTATAGCTGCATGTGTGTGTGTATCATCAAACAACACCTCTTTAAATTTGCCTCCATGCTTACATATACATGTTTGTGTATGTATTGATAGATAGATAGATAGATAATAGAGATAATTAGATAGATAGATGATTACATTACTATACATACTACATAAACCACACCCCCCAAAACCACTACTGCACCACACACACACACACAACACACATATAATTATATATATATTATATATATATTTTAAAAATATATAAAAATTTAATATATATATAGTAGTAGTATATATTATATAATATATATATATATTATATATATATTAATATTATATATATATATATATATATATTTCATGCCCACACACACACACCCCCACATTATATATATATAAATATTAATTTTTTATATTATATAATATTTTATATATATTATATATATATATTGTGTGTGTGTGTGTTGTGTTGTGTGTTGGGGTGTGGGGTGGTGTGTGTATGTTTTGTGTGTGTGTATGTGTGTGTGGGAGGGGTTTTCATGTATTTTGTGTGTGGTGTGTTGGGGTGTGCGTGTGTGTGCATGTAGTGTTGTGTGTGTGTATGTTTTGTGTGTGTGTGGTGTGTGTTGTGTGTGGGTGTGTGTGTGTGGTGTGTGTGGTGTGTGTGTGTTCGTTGTATTTGTGTTGTATCATTTTCATGCCCTTAAAAAAAAAAAACAAAAAATGATGAAAGTAAAATTTTCGTAAAAAAAAAAATTCCAAAAAACATCGAGTTTTTGTTCTCTAATTAAGCCGACAAGTGGAGATATCATACTATAAGCATTGTCTAGATTTTAAAATCCCTAGTTAATCCCCCCGTGGGAATTAAACTTTTGACAATTTAAAATTTAGGGTAGCGAGTAAGAGCGTATTAAAATTTTTCCCTGTAGACACTCATTTTTTATATGCAGTAATTCTTAGTATAACGCCCTTGTAAGTTTACCAGATGTAATATGGGTGTTTTTTAATTTAATTATTTTTTAAAAAAAGGGGTTTGAAATTTTTTTAATTTTTT
>NW_023654562.1:0-4549 GCF_015228065.2 Penaeus monodon
GAAAATGGGAAAGGGCTGGTTTTAAAATGAAAAAAAATGAATAGATAATGGAGTATAGTTTACGATGGAAAACATTCCTTTTTCCTTTTAGACTCAAAATATCAACAATATTATACGAATTAGATCGCCTTCCCCTAGATTTGAAAAATCCACCCCGGGGAGCACCATCTTCAAACTGATTCTGCGAATCAGCATTACACAATAAACACTTCCCTGATATATAAACACCCGGTCACAAGCAATATCTTGCTTTGTGTTTAATTATCTTCATTGTCTGATTAAGTCCAATGCCAACTCAGTGTATATTTCTATTTCTTCAATTCTATCATTATGACCTTTTCTTTATTTCTGCTTCAAAAATGCCCTTCTCCTGACCCCCCCTCCTCCCGCGCCGGGCAACAACGATGGCCCGGACGAGGAAAGCTGGTGTGTAAGGCGTTGTAGCAGACGGCGAAGACGAGGAGGAGACGAAAAGAGCAGGGACAGGAGGCGGACGGCCGGTGCTTCCGGGGCCATTGGGGTGGGTCCGCCGGCCCCGCCCTCGCGGCCCTCGGGTGCTGGTCCAGCCTGCGGGGAGGAAGGGGGGGGGGGGATTACAAAGGTTTTAGCGCCACGAAGAATTTTTCTTATAATACAGATACATATTATAACATATATTATATATGGATATAATATATATAAAATAAATATATATATATATATATATATAAATATATATATATTTTTGTTTTGGGTGTTTTTGTGTGGTGCTGTGTGTTGGTGATATATAACTATATAAAAATATTATATTAAAAAAAAAATAATATATATATATATATATATATATAATATATATATATTAAAAATATATGTGTAATGTATTTTATGTATGCGGTTATAATATAATATAAAAAATAAATACTATATACATATTATAAAATAATACAAAATATATATGGGGGTTATAATATAAATATATCATTAGTATATATATCCACATCACTTACATTTAATACTTTGTGTGTGTGTGTGTTGGGGGTGTGTGGTGTGTGTGTGTGTGTGTGTGTGTGTTTGTGTGGGGTTTGTGTGTTGTGTGTTGGCCCTTGGTGTGTGGGGTGCGTGTGCGTGTGCGTGTGCGTGTGCGTGTTGCATGTGCCCTTGTGCGTTGTGCGTGTGCTGTGTGTGCGTTGTCCCGTGTGCGTGTGCGTGGGCGTCGTGTCAGGTTCCGTGGCGGGGCGGGGCGTTGTGTGCGTATGTGTGTACCCAATATGCAAATGTAATATTTCTCATACATACTGTCCTTCTCACCTTCCAGAAAATAAACATGACGATGACCGATGAGGGAAACATCGGGATCCAGATGAGGACGACCAGAGGTACGGCCAGTATTCCTGCCTCACCCACGACCTCTGGGCGCGGGTCTCCTCGTGCCCCCCTTGGGGGTCCTAAAAGACTAAAAATGAAGTACCAAAAAAGTGGCCCTTTGCCTGTTTTAAACTTTTTTTGGCGCTAGTCCCGGTTTCCCACAAGGCGAGAGAGGCAACTGCACGCCAAACTGACCACAAAGAAGCGGTTAAGGCTGCGAGGGGCGCGGCCCCCCACAAGCAGCCAGACCCACGTGGCGACGCAGCCCGGCGAGGGCGAACCGCTTGCTGGCCTTCTTGGACCGCGGGTTTGCGACCTCCCCCCAAGCCGCTCCCCGTCACCAGGGGAAAAAGACGTTTTCCGCCCGAGACCCATGTGAGGCTGAAACGGATACCATTCATGACGATTTTTTCGTGTGGGGAAAAGGGGGAAAGGGGAAAGATTGAGGTTATTGTTTTTCGTGAATGGATTTACATACCCCGTAAAAAAAAAAAAGTAATTGTTTTACTGTTGATTTTCTTGCTATAAAAAAGTAAAATCTTATTAACTGTTTATTATCTAAACGTTGGCGAAAAGAAAGATTAACTAATACAGGTCTGTTTTGGTCAAACTGTTTTCAGTTTTTGCCAATCAAAGTTCTAATTTTTGGCCACGGGCCTCACTCGGGAACGAAACCCCGCAGTTACAGCCTGCCGCGCCAAAAACCCGAAAATTCTGGTAAAAGTCTTCTGCATGAAAGACGCAGGACAAATGGCCGCCAGAGGAGATACAGCAAAGCCCCAAAATTCCCGGACAAACAGGGTTAACGGGCGTGTTGGAAGTCGTTTGTGATGCACCAGAATGTATAGGACTCCCGCATTAGCCACCACACCTATCTGCGTGTGCCATGGAAGTTTTTAATACAACTGAATACAGATAAACAAGTAATAAATTTAAAATAAAGTTACAATAATCTTATTTGTCAAGAAGCAACAATACTTTTTTCTGACTTTACTTCGGGAAAAATAGATTATGAATGAGCCCATTAAATTTTGAATTTCTTTGGGGTAACGTCAATAAGGTGGGGAAACAAACATCGAAAATAACAACGGTTTCAGCATGCGCAAAAATATCTCTTATGTTTTGTTATAAAGCATGGGCATATATCAAAACGGGGATTAATTAATAACATTTAACAGACCCGCATTGCCCCAAAAGATGCTTTTAAACCCCCTTTTTTTACATTTATTTTTTAATGTTATGGATGGTAATATTCTGTAAGTAGCATTTTCTTTTTGTATCAACCCCAAAAAGCTTACGAACTTTTACCTAATTCGAATATACAATTTTTAAAAACATATTTGGAAGGGGGTAAAACACCATTTTAATTTGGTGGGACAAACCAAGAAAAAATATAAAAAACAAAAAAAAAAAACCAAATTTTTTTGTAATAAACTGTTTTGAAACATTGAAAACATAAATTTTAAAAAACAATAAAATTTTAACGAAAAAATTACAGAAACTTTTTCCATTATGAAGGCATCATAAAAAAAACCCACCTTGACGGCCCCCCTTCAGTGGACTTTTGACCCCCCCCAATTTCGTTGGGGGGAAATTCATGCACACCAAATTACTTTCCCCTTTCTGTGTGGGAGCCATCTGGGGGGGAAACGAAGGGAAGGGGGGTAAAGGCCCCTAGTAAAGGGTTACCGGGTGAAAAAGGGTCATGTAAATTTCCCAACCCAGCAGGGGTTTTCTAAACGCTGAGCCACCAACTTTTACCCGTTTTTATGTTAAAAAACGGAAAAAAAAGTAAATCTTTCAAAAGGTGCCCCAAAATTTTTTTTGTTAAATTGCTTAGTCTTTTTTACCTTTAAATTTCTTCCTTTTTGTTCTGTTTTAAAAGGCATTTAAATCTCAATGGCAAAAAAGTACAATCCGCAAAAAAATCATGCAACCCTGGAAGGGTAATCGAAGACACGTGTTCGCGAGGCACAGACTGAGAACCCGTTTTTTTTGATACAAAACGAACATTGGTGGAAAAGCTTAAAGTGGGGAAGGGGGAGAGTTTAAACGAAATATAGGGAAATGAAAAAAACAATGTGGGAAAAAAAATAAAAAAGGGGGGAAAAAATTAAAAAATAGGTGAAAAAAAAAAAACAATGAAGGTCCCCCTATTTTAAAATGCCACCAAAAAAAAATAGAAAGGGGTGATATTTTTTCTGCATTTTCCCCTGAAATTGTTAAAAAGGGGGAAAAAAAGACGTTGGATAAAGGTTGGATATTTTAAGCATATTTTTGAACGTTATTCTGTGAAACATGATGCAGGATAGTTTTTTTTTTATTTCTCATTTTAAAAAATAGCAAAAACAAAAATTTTATGGGGGAAAAAAAAAAGTAAAAAACAGATATCCCTTTGCTTTTATTATCAACCATACTTACACAGGTCCCCCCCGTTGATGCAGTTATGCGCCCTATGGACAATCTAAGATACAATTGTCAGTGTGCGCAGAGGCAACAGGTGCCAAAGGTAGAAACGTATCCATTTATTCCTCAACCTCCGAACCCTGGTGCAAATTTTCAGACCGGCTCTGGGATGTAACATTTTCCCCACATTTCTTTCATGGAACTTAAATCCCCCGTGTTAAATAGAGGGGAGTTTTTGTGGCGGCCCCCCTTTCCCTTGAGAAATGACACAGGGTTCGAAAATAATAAAAGTTTTCGGGGGAGAGGTAAGCCTGGGTGTAGAAACTCTTGGGTGTGAAGGGTTTGTGAATCTTTCGTGATTAGGTTTTCCCCTTGTGTTCCAAGGGAAGGCATCCTTTGTTTTTTTTTTTCATTTTTTGTTAATGTCGGATTTCTGAGTATGAGGGGTTCTTGATTGGGATAACTGTTTTTTACGCCCTGCTATTCTTTAAGACAGTGGAATATATTTAATGTAAATTTTTTGAATTTCTTTTTTAAAAGGGGAAGGGGTCCCTGCTTAATTTCTTTTTAAAACGAGAAAGGTGATTTTTTTTTTTTTCATGTTGCCGGGACACGTTTGGGGAAGTTAGGGCAATATTCCCCCATTTTTAGGGCGAAAAAAAGGTCGGCAAAAACGGGCCCTTTTTTTCTGAAAAAGTTTGGTTTTTTGAAAATTTTCTTTTTCCCCCCGGGAATAGATTTTAAGGAATCTTAAAAAAGGGAAAAGATTTGTTTGGATTGTTAGGGGTAAACCTTTTGG
>NW_023654563.1:0-2500 GCF_015228065.2 Penaeus monodon
GGAGGAAGAGGAAGGAATTTTGGATGAGGGGAAAGGGGGAAGGGGGGGGAGAAAAAAGGGGGATGAGAGAGGGGAAGGGAAATAAAGGGGGAAAAGGAAAGCGGGGACGTTAAGAGAAGGAAGTGGGGGGGACAGATTGCAGGGTTCAGTGAGGGAGAGGGAGGGGAGGGGGGAGAGGGAGAGGGAGAAGGAGAAGGAGAGAGAGAGAGAGAAAGGAGAAGGAGAGAGAGAGAGAGGGAGAGGGAAGAGAGAGGGAGAGGGAGACGGAAAGGGAGAGGTGAGTCTAGTAGTAGTTAATCAATGTAAAGATTTTAATGATAATAACAATGGCAACAATAACGATAATGAGGTTAACAGTAACACCAATACTACAAATAACAATAATAGTAATAAACGATAATAATACAAAAGTGATAATAATATTATTATTATTATCATATTGTTATTATTATCTTTTTCAAAATTGCTATGAAAAAAAAAAATGGAAGCCCATGCTCGTCAAGGCCGCGGTGGCCGAATGGTTAGAGCGTCGACTCAACCGACCGGCGCTTTGTTCCCTTGGGCAAGGAACTTCACCTCGATTGCCTACCTAGCCCCTGGGTGGCCAAGCCAGCCCAAGTAAAAGTGCTGGTCCCAAGCCCGGTTTAAATAGAGAGAATGATTACCAAAAAGGAAACACCGGCACACTCCGTGGAAAGGACCTGGGGACCCTCCCACGTACTCACTCCAAGAGCATCACAACATGAAAACTACAATTAAGTATCATGCTGTGACCAGGGCGGCTCAGACATGAACCTACCGTTAAAAGAAGAAGTAGTAGTAGTAGTATTGCAATTATTATTAACATATAATTTTTTTATTTTTTCATTATTAATATCATTATCCTTAACTTATCGTTACTATTATAATTATTATTATAGCAACGATAAAAATGATAATGACAACAATTGTGACTATTTATCATCATTTATCAAACGTTACATATTTATTATTAGAGGGAAAACTAAATCCTTGAGGTTTGATAGCGCTCTCCTTAAAAAAAGGGAAACCCAATTTCCACACACACATAAACGTAATCTGAAAAAGAATAAAAAAGTGAAAAGAAGAAAAAAAGTTATGAGAAAGGGTCTGAAAGAGAGAAATCAACTTGTCCGATTTCCAGTGGCAGTCGGCTGTTCCCTATGCTCAAAAAAGATTATGGAAAATAATTGATAAAAGTCGGTTTGGGTTTTACATAATCACATATCAATACGTATACCTACAGGCTGTTTATGGATTATATACTATTAGAAACATCGATAAACTGATTTTTTGAATTTGGAAAATATCTTTTTCTCTTGTATATTTTTCTTATACATACAGATAATGACCAGGGGCCAAAATGACACAAACTTGCTAAAACGTCCTACTAAAAATAAACCCAATAATATGGTCGATCCTGTTCTGGCAACAGTTTATCAATAAGAAAGCAATGTTTAAAGCAGCGTAGAGTTACACCATGGTTATACCTCAGACCCAACACCCCCCCCTGATATATGGAAAAGCACTCTGCTTGTACATCCTCCCAGGCTAAGGAACCCTGCTCTGCATCCTCCAAACGACCCCTCTCCCCCGGGGACAGCGACCGAAGGAGCCCTGGGAAAAGAAAGGTCCCCGAGCAGCAAAGGGGGCCCAGGCGTAGGAAACCCAGGCAGGATCGTCTCTCAAGCGGGCATCCATCGCAGTGAAATTCAGAAAAGTGAGAGAAAAAGAAGTTGATTTGGAAGAAGGTCGCCAGTTTTACTTTCCATTATCTTAAATTGAAAGAGCGTTAATAATGACATATCAAGACGGGAGTAAGGAAAACACTGATAAGTTCAGGAGCAGAATAACGACCAGAAGGAAAGAGAGAGAAAACGCCCAGAAACCGGGTCTCGGACATCACGTGAGCATCCTAGTTTTCTCGCCATCGGAGGAGCAGCGGTCCGGCGAGGCTGGGCCTGTGTGACAGGAGGTGGCAGGGGCAAGAAAAGGATTGCTAGGGACTGCCAGGGGCCAGGACAGAGAGTGGCAGGGGGAAGGTCAGGGGTTTGCAGGATTGCTAGGGACCAGGATAATGGCATGAATAGGAAAGGGGTTGGCAAAGCCAGGGTTGAGGTGGCAGGCGTTGGCAGGTGCAGAAGAATTGCTAGGGACAAGACAGGGGCTGGCTCGGGGGGGGGGGGGGGGTAAGGGTTGGAGGGGCGGGAAAAGGGGCTGGCAGGGGGTAGGACAGTGAAACACGAGAGACCGTCCCAGGAGGTGTTGTTGTTGTTGTAGTTGTTTTGGTCGCTAGTGTGTAGTCGTTTCATAATAGAGACGAGGCTAAACCGTCTCTTGGCCAAACGTTATTTCTACCGCTGTATTTAGTCCGTTTTAAAGGGCCCGGGTAATTTCAGAGTAGCTGAACTGTATATATAACCGTGTTTAGTCCGTTTAAAGGGTAATCATCAGCAGAAAACAAAGCTAGAGAGGAGGCTTG
>NW_023654564.1:7500-10000 GCF_015228065.2 Penaeus monodon
TACTATTAAAAAATAAAACAACACAAAGAACACCACACTTATATATTGTATAAATATAATAACCCTTAAAACACATATCTGTATATATATTACATTATATATAAATTTATATATTTATATTTATTATAATATTTTATACCACACATTTTTTCCCTCTTTATATATAT
The DNA here is from genome assembly GCF_015228065.2 of Penaeus monodon. Taxonomy (NCBI): domain Eukaryota; kingdom Metazoa; phylum Arthropoda; class Malacostraca; order Decapoda; family Penaeidae; genus Penaeus; species Penaeus monodon. The sequence goes on from NW_023654564.1 coordinate 7,668, forward strand.
ACTCAGTCATCTGGCTTTGAATTTTTATTGCTAAAATTTAATTCCCCGGGGCCCAGGGAGTGGCGTAAAACTTCGCGTCTTACCAGATGAGTGGGTAATAATTCTTGGACTAGTAAGATCCTAGTTGCTCACTCCCTTTTTGGGGGGCGTGTGGCTGGTGTTTTTAGCCGGCCCCCTTCATACCCGGAGTGACCTGTTTGAGTCCTGGTGGAGGGTTTTTATAATATAATTATTATATATATATATATATTATATATATATATAATTTTTATATATATATATATATATGTGTGTGTGTGTGTGATAATGATAATGATATTTCTATATACACAAAATATTTTTATAAAATATATAATATATATATATAATTATAATTTTATATATATTAATATATATATATATGGATGATTATAGATAAATTCATTAACACAATAAATTTTTTATATTATAATATATATTAATATATATATATAAATTTTTATATATATAACACTAAATTTAACTGAATAATTCTAAAATAAAATAAAATTTATGATAAGATATAATTGCAATAAAGATGATAAATTGGATGATATGATATAATGATAAAAATGATGAAACAAAATAAAAAATTTTACGCGAGATATGATAATAATAACGTAACGCTTCTATTTAAAAAAAAAAGGAAAAAAGAAAAAAAATTTTTATTTTTTTATTATCATTATTATTTAAATATTATTATTTTATTACTATTTTTAATTATATATTATTATTATTTTTATTATTATATTATTTTATTATATATTTTTACTATAATTATTTTCATTACTTTATTCTTTTATTTTTATTATAATTTTATTTTTATTTTTTTTTATTATTGTTGCTGTTATTTTATTATCTTACCTATATCATTAGGAAATTTAAAAATATTATAATGTAAAACAAAATGAAATTATAATAATGATAAAAAATATTTGATTATTATACTATTTTTCTTTTTATTTGTTTTTTATTTTTTTACATTTATTTTTTTAAAAGCATAAAATTTTTAAAAAATTTTACTGTAATAATTACCAAAAAAATATAATGATGATATTATGAAAATATTTTCAAAAGTTTTTATAAAGGAATAAGGGTGAAAAACGATATAAATGATGAAATAAAAGTAATCGCTTTCCCTTTTTAAAAAAAGGAATAAAAAAAAATCCCCAAAAGTCAAAAAGCGGCAAATCTAGCGAAATTTCCATTTGAAATTTTTTACTCCAAAAAGCCCCTTTTTCGTTTATTTTTTGGCAGTTATTTTTATTATTATTATTATTATTATTATTATTTTTATTTTATTATTATTATTTTTATCTTATTTTTATTTTTATTATTTTATTATTATTATTTTTATTATCATTATTTTTATTTTACATTTTTATCATTATTATTATTATTTATTATTTTTTATTATTTTTTTTCATATTATTATTATTATTTTATTTTATTATTTTTTTTATTTTTTTAAATAATTTTTTATTTTTTATTATTTTATATAAAATAAAAATAATTAAAATAATAAAATAATAAAAAAATTATTTTGTTTTATTAATTTTATTATTTTTTATTATTTTTTTATTTTTATTATTATTATTATTTTTATTTTATGCCATTATCACTATTACTTTTATCCCCATTTTATTTTTTTATTAATATTTTAAAGTTATAAATCGTTTTTATTGTAATTCTTTTTAAAAAACTATTTATCTATTTATTATTTTTACATAAAAATTTATTTTAAAAAAGTAGAAAAGCAAAAATGAAATAGCCTTATGAGATTAAATCGGAAAGGCCGCAATTTTGTTTTAATGAGATTTGGCAATTTTTTATTATTATTTAATTAAATATATTACTATTTTTATTTTCATTATTGTAATTTTATTATTATTTATTATTTTTATTTTTTTTTATTTTATTTTTTTTATTATTATTTTTTATTATTAAAAAAGTTTTGTTATTATTTTAATTTTTTATTTTTATTTTATTATTTTTTTATTATTTTATTATTATTTTATTATTTTTTATTAATTATTATTAAATTTTACCTTTTTATTTCTTTTTATTAGTTTATACATAAAAAATTTTCATAACTATCAATAAAAATAATTGAAAAAATGATTTAATAATTATTTTAATTTTTATTTTAGTACTATAACATGATATACTACTAATAAAAAAATATACAAAAAAAAAGTGAGGAAAATTTTTAAATTTGCAATAATGTGTAAAAATGAAAAAAAAAAAATTTTGATAACATTTGATTTTTTATTATTCATTATTTTACATTATTATTTGTTTATTATTATTATTAT
>NW_023654564.1:25000-29890 GCF_015228065.2 Penaeus monodon
AATATATTAATAATATACTCTTATATATATAATATATATATTTACATGTATGTAATACATACATACAACACATACAACACCGTTGCATACACCCACACACACACACACACCACACACACACACACACATACACACACACACACACACATATATATATATCTATAGTATATATATTATATACTAGATATTATAATATATATAAATATATATATATATATATATATATATATATATATACTATATATATGTATGGTATGTATCAGGTCTGTACAATATCCGTATATATATAAATCTCTCTGTGTGTGTGTGTGTGTGGCATGTGTGTTGTGTTGTGGTGTGTTTGTTTGTGTTTGTGTGTGGTAGGTTGTGTCTCTGCGACATATAGATCTATACATATATATACATACATATATATATATATATATATATATATAGATATATATATCATACATATATCTATATATATCTACACACCACCATAACACACACACCCCCAACCACACACACACACACACACACACACGCCACACCACACACACATATATAATATAATATAGAATATTATATATGCTATATATATATAATATATATATATCTATATTATATATGTATATATGGTCCTAATTTGAATGATACTAAATGCCACTATAAGTATCTGGCAGGTCAAGGAACCTCCAGCACTGTAAGCCCGGTTTTCGCATGCAAGGGATGCCACAAAATCCTGAGGTACAGACACGCCTCACTCTCAATAATAATAATGATATATACTATCAATTATAATATATAACAACAATAAAAAACCATATAATACTTTAAAAATGATATTTAATAAATAATAATGATAATACTAAATAATGAATACTGATACTAATAATACAATAATAATAATAATAATTAATAATCATAATAATAATAAATAATAATATATTAAGAATATAATAATAATAATAATAGTAGTAATATTGCAATACTGATGATATTATGACAATGATCCATGATAACGATATAACGATATAACTGATGCATAATAATGATATCTAATAACAGTCATCGTTCCATGTATAATCAAACAGGGAAAGGGAAAACATTCACTGAAGTCGATATATTATATACATCTCTTTATCTATATATATACATATATATATATCATATATATATAATATATATATGTGTGTGTGTGTGGTGGGTGTGGGTGTGGGTTGTGTGTGTGTGTGGTGTGTGTGTGTGTATACCTATATTACATACATTATATATATATATATATATCTTTCTAGTATATCTACTCTATATACTGATATATATCTAATATAGATTACTATATATCCATATATACTGTATGTTGGCTTGCTTGCTGCTTGAGGTATTTCGAAGTTTCTGGCTTCTGCCGGGCCTTTCACTTATGGCCCGGCCTTTGTCGCTTTTTATGCTGTCTCATTTGTTGGTCTGACACTCGGTGCTTACCGTGCGGTGGATATGCCACAGGCGCTCCTGTAACCGTGGGTGTAAGCATCTCGCTAGATCTCTTTACCACCGAACGGCTTGTGTTTCTGTGGGGTTTGTCTTAGGAATTGCTGTGTGCACGCATTCTCCAATAGTGTATCAGTTGGCGTTCGGCTCGCCGCAATGCATTCAACCCTCTCTTCCTTTCTATGGTTTGTCTGAATCTTCCATGCACAGTGGTAACCTAGGAGCTTCGTGCCGATGACTTCGACCTCTGGTTGTTTATTTCAAGAGTGCCGCTTTGTTCATAGCCTGTGGCATCTGATTACCAGCTGGCCGATGGGGAATGTCCTCGTCCTCTCTGTGAGCTGCAGGAGGAAGGAGTTGGCCGCACCGCACAACAACTCTCCTAAGTACAACTTCGCTCTGATGTATTTATCATGGTATTTGGGGCCTACCCCGCCGATTTCGGCTAATCGTCAGCAAGCTCATTGCCTCTGATCCCGATTGGCTGGAACCCAGTTTAATTATAATTCTTCTACCTGCAAGCATCCTTTTGTTAGTGTGCCGATGGTTGGTCAGGAGGTCGATTTTGTCATGGGTGAGCGCTGCTGGACTCGACGGCTCCTTTTGAGTCCTGTGTGTATGACCACGTGTCCTTTTCTCTCCGGCCGCGTGGCTCAGGCTCCCATGATAGCAACTACCTCGCCGCTGTAGCGAGGAGGGCGTTGTCTGTTACCCCTCATTGATATGTGGCATCCCTTGCTGCAAAGCCGGCGCCTGCAGTGTGGGTCCAGGGATCGAACCGATCGTCGTGTGTAATATGTTAGGCTCCCCGGAGGGGATGGTTGCAATGACCCTCTGGGTTTCCGCCTTTAGGTAGCGTACAATATTCATCTTTTTGCTTGCCAGTCCTCATGACCGAGAACTCGATCGAGGTATTGGTGCCCACGGCGATCTTCGACAAGTCAGGTGTGTGGAGTCCCATGCCCTTGGCCCAGTAGTTGGTTCTTTGATCTGAATGGCGTATTAGCACCCTGGCTGTGTGAGAACAGCAGGAGTTGTATTGCAAACAGCTCGTTATCTTGTTTCTAGGCGGCTGACTATTTTGTGTCTTAGGCTTGTTGTTCCTGGTAGCCTGATGACCTTTGTAAAGATTGGGCTGCCGTTAGATATATCAATTCGTGAGGCCAAGGGGAGAAGTTTGTCTCCACTAGGAGTTTGCGGACTGCGCCCCCTTGGGTCAACCAGAATGCCCTGGCGGCTTCGTTTTGGGTCTGTCTCCACGGTCTTTATATTTTCTCTGATGCCAATCAAGCGAGGGAGGCATCGTCACAATGGGCCTGACAGCATGTAAACGTAATGATCTTAGTACTCTTTGTCTGTGCCCCTATGCGTCTTCATCTTACCTCATGACAGCCAGTCCTTGGCCTTTGTTCTTCAAGACAGTTACTGGACCTTCCTGGCGGAAGGAGAGGGTCCGGTCTATCCTTACACCAAGTACAGGGATCCTGAACCCACTCCAATCCATTCCCTGGATTTTCAGACTTGGGCTTGAACTCTCTGTCTCAAAGCCATGGCCTTGATTTGGCTGCAGAGATTTTATTTATTTGCTATTGTGAGAGTAAGTGGCTATGGTTACGTTATTGGTGTTATCGAAGTAAATGCCTTCTTTTTTTTTGTAATAAATAAATATATATTTATCGTTTATATCTATAGTCGATTATATTTTGGTTTATAACTTTTTTCTATTTTTTTTACGTTTTATGTTTTTTATTGTTTTGTATGTATAGTCTTAAACTAGATTAATAAGAGACAGAATGTGTGAGTTGGTAACAATAAATGAAATATACGCTAGGCTTAAATTTCTAACAAATGATTTTTAATTGTTTTATTTACTTTATGAGTTTTTGTATTTGTTTTATATTTTATTTTTTTTATTTTTTTTTATTTTTGTTTTTCTTGCTAAGAACAAACGGACAGAACAAGTTTGACTTATGATTAAATGAATGGAATTAATTCTTAATTTTTTTAATTTATTTTATATTTTAAAACTTTTGTATTTGTTTTGTTATTTAATTTAATTTTGTATTTTGTGTTTAATTGCTAAGACAGGAACAAGACACACGTGAGAAAAGAAAAGAGCTGGGTGACTCTCCAGTGGCAGAATGAAAATATGTTACAGTAACAACGAGGAGTAATGGGTGCTCAAGGAAGACAATAATCTAGCTAGGACAGAGAGGGGCGGTGTGAATGTTATGAGGGATGGGGTTGATGAGTGATGCTTGATAAGAATAAAGTGGTCTATTATATTTAAATCGAGGGGAGTGAATTCTTGACAACTTGGTCTGACTATTGCAAATGGGTGGGAACGAAAAGGGAGCATGTTACATAGATAGACAAGTAATTGTGATAAAAATGGTGATAACAATAATAACATAATATAATATAAGAGACAGAACAAGAACAGAACAAAAACAAAAACAAAAATAGCAGACAGAACAGGAGTGTCAACGAAAATGGTGGTTAAATAGATAGGAGGTGAATATTAGAATGTAATTAACAAAACGGGAACAAGAACAAAACAAAAGCAAGTAAACATAAGATAGCAGTGATTGAAGGATTTTTTTTTTTTTTTTTTTTTTTTTTTTTTTTTTTTTTTTTAGGAGTTAATTATTTTTTTTCTCCCTTTTTCCGTAGAACATCTCCATCCTGCTCGTCTTCTGATTCGCGTGTCTGCCTTATGCAATTGCACGAGTGCACTCCCATAATCACAGACAATCGAGTCAGAGTCCGTAGCAAGTTTGTAAGATGTTCAGTCCTTGGAATCTCCCCGTTTATAGTTCGTCGACGCTGATCCCACGACCACTAGGCGGGCCGAGGCGGGCAAAGTGACAAGCCGTGGTAACAGCGCCAGCGAATTTATACCTTTGGGACACGCCAAGGTGGCCAGCCCTCTCTCCCCCGTGATTGGTTAATCCGCGCCGCGCACAGGTGAGCTCGCAGGTGAGCTGGCAGAGCTGATGGTCGCTCTCCTTGCCTTTAAAGTTAGTTGTTTGGCGTGGATTAACCAATCCTTTGGGGATTCTGAGGGTGACTTCTGGTTTTATTTATTATTTTTATTTTTTTTTTTTTTTTTTTTTTTTTTTTTTTTTTTCCTTCATTAATTTATTACTAAAACATTAAAACATTAAAAACATGGTCATGGTCACAAGTCAGGGTCGGTGGTGTGTGTGGTGTATATCGGTGTGGGTGTTTCGTGTTCTGTGATTGTAGTGTTCTGGGCCACCAGGCGTGGTTTGTGTGAGTGTTTGTGTGTTTTTCAAGATGTTGTTATATTGTTCGTCTTCTTGTTCGCGTAGTCTGGCCCAGGTGTTTTTGCCTCGTCTGTGTATGCGTGTGTTTAGTGGTTCCATGCTGTATGTTCTGGTATGTTTCTGCTGAATTCGG
>NW_023654565.1:0-4549 GCF_015228065.2 Penaeus monodon
ATATATATATATATAATATACAAAAAAAAAAAAAATTTAAAATTTTTTTTTTTTTTTTTTTGAATATATGTGTTGTGTGTGTGTGTGTGTATGTATGTATATTTTATATTATATATTATAATATAAATATATATATATAAAAAATAAATTTTATATATTTTATTATTTAAAATTTTAATATAATATAAATTTTAAATTATATATATTAATTTATAAAAAAAATTTTTAAATTTTATATATATATATATATATAAATAATATATATATAATATATAGTATTATATATATATATATTATATAATATATATATATAAAATATATAATATAAAAATATAATATAAAATATATTATATAATATATAATATATATATTTTAAATATATATATATAATAATATATATTATATGTTATATATGTGTGTGGGTGTGGTGTTGTAGTTGTATATATATATATTAATATAATATATATATATATAATATATATATATAAAAAAAATATAAAATATATATTAAAATGTATATATTTGCCCCACACACACACACACACACACACACCCACACAACAACACACACCACACACACCACAACACACACACACACCACCACTAAAAAGAAAAAAACAAACATAAGGTGTGTATATGTAACGTATGTATGCGCATGCGTGCATGCATGTAATATGTTATATACACATGCAGTATTTTATAACTTTCTTATATACCTCAATAATAATACATACATAGATATGTCATTTATTTTCCCTATCCACCCCTCCATCCATCTATAAAAAAACCTCATATGCAGTCGGGCGGATAGATTGATTCAAATGCTTCGATTAGTTCCGCCAAAAAATATAGACCTAAGCGACTGTGCTCTCATTAAAAAATGAAAATCAGCTAATAAAGAGCACCCAGTCTCGTGACGGTTCATTCTAGCAAAATTACATAATGGCATTGGGAAAAATTAAACAGGAGGTGGAAAAAAGATAACGAAATTTATGGACGTTCTAAAAAAATGAGGGAAGGGGCAGTCGCGAAGGGGGGGGGGAGTGAACGGGAATGGGGATGGCGGGGGGGGGAGGGCACAAGGGGGTGGGGGGGGTGGGGGGGGGAGGAAAGGGAGAGGGTGGGGGAAGGAGGGAGGGGGAAAGAGTGGGGGGGGGAGGGAGGGGTTGGGGGAGGGTGATATGCTGGAAATTGGTGGTGGGGGAGCGGGGGCGGGGGGGGGGGGGGTTTGGGGAAAGCTGAAAGGGAGGAGACAACGAAGGGGGAAAGGAGGTGTTGGGGGAGGGAGGGGGGGAAAAGGGGGGGAAAAAAAAGAAAACAAAAACAGAAAAAAGTTTTAGGGGGAAAACGGGGAGAGAGGGAGGGAAGGGGGAGGGGAAGAGGGGGGGGGGGACAGTGGGGAAGGGAAGGGGGGAAAAAGGGGATGGGGTGGGGAGGAAGGGGAATGTAGAAGGGACTTAGGGAGGGAAAGGAATCAAAAATACTAAAAAATGATTTAGAAGTAAAAGGGAAGAAAATTGAGCAATAATAAATGTATTGTAAACAATATCTCACGTCTATCCAATGCATAAAACAAAAATGCCCAAGTCATACACGCAAAACGACTCCCACAATACCGACACACTATCAAAAAAAACAGATATATAGTTTATTAAGACACGAAATACAGGTGATTTCCTTGTTTAAAAACAAACAATAAAGTAAATATATGTGGAGTCAGACACATAGGGGGAAAAAAAAGGGACGGAGACAAACATTAAGATAATCGTGGGTACAGACGAGTAACAGAGATAAGCCAGACATGGAGACAAAAAAAAGAGACAGACACGGAGATTGAACTTGAGCAAAAAAAAAATGATGATATGTTTGCTTTTCCCAAAATCCGGCTGTCTTCCTTCGTCTTCCCCTTCGTATTTGTTTCCTGTCGTTGTTTTTTTTTTTTTCTGTTTCTCTTCCCTTACTCCCCCCCCCCCTCCTCTCCCCATAACTCTCTTTCTTTCCCCTTACTCTCTTATTCCCCCACCCTCTCTTTTTCTCCCTTACTCTCTCTTTCTTCCCCTTTTTCCCCTTTTCTCTTCTCTAACTTTCTTAACTCTCCTCTAAATCTCTCTTTTTTTTATCCTTACCTCTCTTTCTCTCCCCCTTTCTCTCTCTTTCTCTCCCTGCCTCTCTAATTCTCTCTTCTCGCTCTCTGTACCTCCGCCCGACAGAATAAAGTAAGAAGGCTTGTGCCAGGTGAAGGATGAGGGGGGAGGGGGGGCAAAGGGGGAAAAAGGGGAGTAGGAAGGGGGGGTTTTAAGATAGGGGGTTGGTGAGACGAAATGGGGAGTGGAAAAGGAAGGGTGTAGGGTGGGGAAAAAGGGGGGGAGGCGGAGGGGGGAGAGTGGGGAATGGTGATTTGGGTAAGGAGGGGTGAAAAAGATGAGGGGAGGGGGGGTGAGTAAAGGGGAAAGGGGGAAAAGGGAATACGTTTGGGAGAAAGGGAAGGGAAAAAAGAGGGTTAGTGAAAGGGGAAGAGAAATGTAATGGCTTGCCAAATCTGGGCCATCTTTCCTGTCCTGTTTATCCTCTCTCTTCCCTTTGTTGTAGTAATCTCGTCACGTAAAGACATTTTTTTTTTCGTTTTTCTGGTTAATGGGGAAATTTTGGAGAAAGTAGAAAGACTGGTAGGAAAAATAGTAAGGGAAGGAAAAATAGAGCGAAAAAAGGAGAGAGAGAGAAAGAATGAGAATATACCATACGATACACACACACACACAACACACACACACACACACACCACACACACACACACATACCATACACATACACATACACATACAAAACCCAAACACACACACACACACACACACACCACACACACACACAACACACACACACACACACACCACACACCACACACACACACACACCACCACACCCCACACACACCCACACAACAAAAACACACCCACACACCACATTTGTATATTTTATATATATATTAATTTTTTATTATATATATTACATGTATGTAGTAGTATGTAAAGTATGTATTTTTAGTTGATTATATAAATATATATATAATATTATTTTTATATATAATATATTTTTTTTTTTTTTTTTTTTTTTTTTTTTTATAAATGTGTGTGTGTGTGTGTGTGTGGGTGTGTGTGTGTGTGTGTGTGTGTGTGTGTGTGTGTGTGTGTGTGTGTGTGTGGTGGTGTGTGTGTGTGTGTGTGTGTGTTTTTTGTACGTATCTATTATGTATATGTGTGTATGCATATTATATTTTATATATATATAATATATTATATATATATATATATACATAAAACAATACATATACATATACATATACATATACATATACATATACATATACATATCATATACAATACATATGCTTATCCATATCCATATCCATATCCATATCCATAATCCATCCATATCCATATCCATATCCATATATATATATATAAAATATATATATGTATGTATGTATATATTATATATTGATGTGGGGGAATAAGGGGAAAAGACCGCATTAGGTTACGAGCTTATGGATCGACCTGAGACGTGACTTGGCGGTGATGTTCAGTGTTGCGGACAGTATCTTGGTCTAATCATTATATATGGCATTGCCTTTTGGTTGTGGTTAAAATGAAAAGAGATTCTTGAAGAAAAAGGAAAGACTAAGGAGGGTGCCACAAAAGATAGACGAGTAGATAAGCAAGGGGACTGAAAATTACCATACTAAATGGGGATGCTTGATGATAACAAATGCTAGGCGAGGCGAGGAGAATGATCGGTAAAGGGGGGTCGTAAGCGTTCAATGTATGCCCCAGCTCGAACCTGTACATGGTTGCTTGCTTGCTTGCCAGTTGAATGAGCGCCGGGATATGAATAAGAAGGCGAGACGGATTAGAACTAGAAGGCGGCGGAGGGAGATGCCGTGCAGTCCACCGGCCAAGGAGCGAGAGGGAGCGGAGGGATTTAGGAAGGTAATCCCTCTCGTGGGTGCCGCGCCACGTGCTGCTAGTGCCTGCTTCTCCTCCATCACTCGCGAGCGCTGTTCCTCTCGCTCGCTCTCTCGCCGAGCTGCTTGGTCCCTTGAGCTTCTGCGTTGGGGTGAGCGTTTCCCTAGTTTTTCCTTTGTCCGCCCTGGGCTCGTCGCTCCGGGGAACGAGGGGGGAGGGTGCCATGTTACAAAAAGGGGGGAGAAAGCTTGTGGAATGGACAAACGGGGCGTGTCCTAACTACTTTAATCAGGTGAAATAGTTAAATATAATGTTTATTTTATTACATGTAGTGTTCGTGCTGGGTTGGATTTTACACTGTGTAGTGTAAATTTAAATTTTTTGACTGTTAATGAAATAAAGCTGGTTATTTTTACGTGAAACTATATACTTGGAATTGTGTTGTGACTCGCATGTTAGGCGCGCGAGTATTATATAAAAGTCGTATTGTCACCTTTTGAGTTCGTTGTTTTAGTGCCACTTACCATTTTCCTCTTGGATTAAGTAACTCAAATCGTGTTTTTGATTTTTTTATAAATTAAACTCAGGGG
>NW_023654566.1:2500-4548 GCF_015228065.2 Penaeus monodon
CCAAAAATTTTTTTCCCGTTAAAAAACCCCCCCCCTTTTTTGGGTTTTCCCCCCAAACCCCAAAAAATTTTTTTTTTTTTTTTCCCTTTTTTTTTTGGTTTTTTTTTTTTGGGTTTTTTTTTTTTTTTTTCCCCCCCTTTCCCCGGGGGGGGCCCCCCAAAAAAAAGGGGTTTTTTTTTTCTTTTTTTTTCCCTTTTTTTTTTTCCCCCCCCCTTTTTTTTTTTTTTTTTTTTTAAAAAAGGGGGGGTTTTATTTTTTTTCCCCCCCCTTTTTTTTTCCCCCCCAAAAATTTTTTTTTTTTCCCCTTTTTTTTTACCCCCCCCCCCCCCCTTTTTTTTGGGGGGAATTTATTTGGGGGGGGGGTTTTTTTTTTTTTTCCCCCCCCCCCCCCCCCTTTTTTTTTAAAAAAAAAAGGTTTTTTTTTTTTTTAAAAAAACCCTTTTTTTTTTGCCCCCCTTTTTCCAAAATTTTTTGGGGGGGGGCCCTTTTTCCCCCCCCCCCCCCGGGGGGGTTTTTTAAAAAAAAAATTTTTTTTTGGGGGGGAAAAAAAAAGGGGGGGGAAAAAAAAGGGGGGGCCCCCCAAAAAAATTTTTTTTTTTTTGGGGGTTTTTTTTAAAAAAAGGGCCCCTTTTTTCCCCCTTTTTTTTCCCCCCCCCCCCCCGGCCCCCCGGGGGGGGCCCCCCCCCCCCCCCAAAAAAATTTTTTTCCCCCCCCCCCCAAGGGGGGCCCCCCCCCCCAAAAAAAAAAAAAAAGGGGCCCCCCAAACAAACCCCCCCCCCCCCCCGGGGGGGGGCCCGGGCCCCGGGGGGGGCCCCCTTTTTCCCCCCCCCCGGGGGGGGGGTTTTTTTAAAAAAAAAATTTTTTTTTTTTTTTCCCCCCAAAAAAAAAAAAAAAAAACCCCGGGGAAAAAAAACCCCCCCCAAAAAAAAAACCCCCAAAAAAAAAAAAAAAAAAACCTTCAAAAAAGGGGGAAAAAAAAAAAAAAAAAATTTCCCCAAAAAAACCCCCCCCAAAAAAAAAAAAAAAAAAAAAAAAAAATTTTTTAAAAAAAAAAAAAAAAAAAAAATTAAAAAAAAAAAAGGGGAAAAAATATTTAAAAAAAAAATTTTAAACAAAAATTTTTTCCAAAAAAAAAATTTTTAAAAAAAACCCCCAAAAAAATTTTTCCCCAAAACCCCCCAAAAAAAAAAAAAAAAACCAAAAAGAAAAATTTTTTAAAAAAAAATAAAAAGGGGGAAAAAAAAAAAAAAAAAAAAATTTTTTCCCCCGGAGGGCCCTTTCCGGGAAAAATTTTTTTAAAAAAACCCCCCCCCAAAAAAAAAAACCCTTTTTTTGGGGGGGGGAACTTTTTTTTTCCCCCCCCCAAAACCCCCCCCCCAAAAAATTTTTCCCCAAACCCAAAAAAAAAACAAAAAACCCCCCAAGTCCCCAAAAAAAAACCCCCCCCCCCCCCCCCAAACCCCCCCAAAAAAAAAAAAAAAAAAAACCCCCCCCTTTTTTTAAAAAAAAAAACCCCCAAAAATTTTTTCCAAAAAAACCCCCTTTTTTTTTTTTTTTTAAAAAAAACCCCCACCCCCCTTTTTTTTTTAAACCCCTTTTCCCCTTTTTTTTTTCCCCCCCAAAAAAAAACCCCCCCCCCCTTTAAACCCCCCCCAAAAAAAAAAAATGGGAAAAAAAAAAAAAATTTTTTTAAAAAAAAAAAAATGCCCAAAATTTAAACCCTTTTATTAAAAAAAACCCTTTTTTTTGGGGTTTTTTTTTTTTTTTTAAAAGGGAAAAAAAAAAAGGGGGGCAAAAAAAAAACCCAAAAAAAAAAAAAAATTTATTTTGGAAAAAAAAAACTTTTAAAAAAAAAAAAAAAAAAAAAAAATTTAATTAAAAAAAAAAAAAAAGGGGCCAAAAAAAAAAAAAAAATTTTTTTTTTTTTTTTTTTTTTTTTTTTTTTTTTTTTTTTAAAAAAAATTTTTTTTAAAAAATTTTTTTTTTTTTTAAAGGGGGGGGGGGGGCCCCCCCCCCCCCCCCCCCCCCCCCCCCCCCCCCCCCTTTTC
>NW_023654567.1:0-4548 GCF_015228065.2 Penaeus monodon
TTTTCCCTACCACTCTCTTCCCCTCCACTCCTCACCTTCAATTTCCCACCACTCTCTTCCCCCCCCCCCTCTCTCTCTCTCTCTCTCTCTCTTTCTCTCTCTCTGCCTATCGACCTATCTGTCAATCCATCTTTATATCCCCATTTCCTGCCTAATTTTATCTCATATCCATCCACCTCACCTTCTTACCTTCTTCCTTTCCCTCTCTCGCAAGTTCATCTCCTCTCATTTTATCGTTCTTTCTCTTTTCAACGTATTTTTATACTTTTTTCTCCGATTTTTCTTCTATATCCCTCATGTGAGTCTCGCTTTCATTACTCTCTTTCCTATTATCTCTCCTTTCTTTTACACTCATTCTTTTTCCCTACCCCTCCCTCTCTCGCTCTCTCGCGCTTCCTTTTCCCGGACCCCCTTTATCTCTGTCCTCTTTTCTCTCTCTCTCACACCTTTCTCCTCCATTTCTTAGTATCTTCTTCAGCCCCACCTCTTGACACCACACCAGTGAACCATAACCATACTTCCCATGGCAGCCACACGACAGCACCATACTTCAAGGCTGGTCATCGCCACACGAGGCTTCACTGCCGGAGTTCCAGATGATGGTATCGCCAGGAATAACTTAAACACCTTTTCTTTTCTATCCTTTCTCCCACAGAAGAAAGGGGAAAAACACGTGCGTCAGGATCTGTCCTGGTCAAGCCTGGGTCTCATGCTTGGTGTAGAAGTTTAAGGAAAGTGAGATAGAGAAAAAGAAGGAGAGAGACAAAGGGGGATAGAGATAGATAAAGAGAATAGTTATAGGTAGAAAAATAGAGAATAGATAAAAAAGGTATGATAGATAGAGATAGAATAGATAAAGGGGTATAGATAAATAGAGATGGGAAATAAAAATAGATAGAGAGAGAGGGGAGAGGAGAGAGAGAGAGAGAGAGAGAGAGAGAGAGAGAGAGAGAGAGGAGGGATAGATAAGCAGATAGACAGATAGATAGATTAATAGATAACTAGATAGGTATAAAGGCAGATATATGGACAGATGGATAGACAAAAACGGTGTTGGGGTACACAGGTAAGGGTTGAAGAAGGCAGAGAAACAGAACGAATGAATGGAAGACTTAAATATGAAAGGAAAATATAGAGAGGCAAAGGAAGCGAGAAATGAATAAATAAATAGAGAAGGGAAGACAAAGAAAGAAAATGAAGAAAGCAATCAGAGACAAAATAAGAGAAAACGACGAAAAAATTAAAAGTGAAAACAAAGAGGGAAATTTAAATGAATATGAGCGACAGAAAAAAAAAAAATGAAGATAAGTGAAGAAAAGAACGAGAGGCAAACGAAGAGAAAACGAGGGTAAAACAGATAAGTAAAGGCAAAGAGAACAACTACCCGAAAGAAAAAGAGGTGGAAAGAAAAAGGGAGGAGAAGAGAAACAAGAAGAGAAGGGAGAGAGGAAAACATCACCAGAAGTGTCGCGAGAACTAAGAAAAATGGCCTGCGGTTGGGTGATGGAGGAGCCGCAGGGAGCCAGGCGACCGTCTCCTCCCTTCTTCTCTCCCTCTCCTCGTGCCCCTTCGCTTCTCTTTCGATAGTTTCTATCTCTTCTGTCTCTCTTAATCTCTCCCTCCCCCCCCCTCTCTCTCGCTTCCTTTATCTGTCTATCTATCTATCTATGCCTCTCTCTCTCTCTCTCTCTCTCTCTCTCTCTCTCTCTCTCTCTCTCTCTCTCTCTTATCCTTATTTGTTCCCATCACATTTTTCGCTCCTTTTTCTGTTTCTGTTTATTTCTATTTTCTTCTCATCCTTCCTGCTTCCCTCCCTTTCTCTATTCCTCCCGCGACAACGTTCATCGCGCCTTCCCTCCACTCCATCTTCTCTCCTCTCCCTCCCACCCCGCACCCTTCTCGTCCCGCTCCTCCCTCCATCCCGCTTCCCCTTCCTTCCATGCCAGCTCTCTCCTCCATCCCTCCCAACTCTCCCATCCTCCACCGCGCTTCTCCTTTCCCCCTCCGACGTCCTCCTCCTGAATCTTCCCACCTCTGCATCCCACCTCTCGCCCCCCCTCCCCCTCCCCCTCCCGCTCCCCCTCCCAGCTCTTCCCTCCTCATTCTGATGCCTGCCGCGCCCCCCGCGACCCCCTACCCCCCAACCCGCCTATGCCCCCCCTCAGCGCCCGTGATTGCTCGACCATGAATTATATAGGATATTAAGTCTTTCCCAATAACCCCGACCCGGTTGAGCTCCTTACTCCTCATGAGGCTCGAGGCTCCTCCTTCAGGCTTTCCAGTGGTCGTCGTCAGTATCAATGGCTGCCGAGTGTGTGTCCCTCTTCCCTCCTCCTCACCCTCACCTCTCTCTCTCACTCTCTCTTTCTCTCTCTCTCTCTCTCTCTCCTCTCTCTCTCTCTCCTCTCTCAGTTTCTTTCACTCGTCCTTCACTCCTCACCCTGCAAGTTATTTTTGTTTTTTCTTTCTCTTTCAACTTACTTCCCTTTTCTTTTCCTTCTCTTTTCGTCCTCTTCTCCGTTTCCCCGCCTGACCTCTTTCTCCTCATTCCTCCTCTCCCAACCTTCTTTCGTTTCGCCTTTTACCTCCCTCCCTTCCCTCATTTTCCCTCATATACTTCTCCCTCTACCTACTTCTCTACTTTTAGTTTTTATATACCGCACTTTCACATCTTTCTTCTCCTCCTCCAATACCCTCAACTACACCTTTCTTCAGCTCATTTCCTTCTCCTTTTCCCTCTTCTCTCCACTTTTTTTCCTTCTTCCCTATTTTCCTCCCTTCTCACATCCTCTACTTTTCACTTCCTTCTCTTCATTCGTCTTCTTCCTCTTCCCCCTTCTTCCCATGTTTTTTTTTCTCTTACTTCTCCTCCACCTGCTTCGTCCAACCCCCTCCTTTCCCCTCCTTCCTCCTCCCTTTCCTTTTCACCCTCCTGCTTTCTCCTTCTCCCCTCCCCACTTCTTCGAGGCGACCCAATTTGCGGTAAGTGCGGGGCTGGAAGCGCCGCCCGGCCAAAGGATAAAAATTATCGAAGACCCACTTTTATTTTTTATTTCAATTTTCCCTCCTTCTTTTTATCCCTCACTCCCTCATTCTAGGGCCCCTATCCCCACTCCTATATCCCCCACCCTCCCCCCCTACTTCCCTCATTCCACAACCCTTTTCTGCCTTCCTCATCTCTTGTCCTAATCACCTTTTTCTTGACACTTTCTTTGATTTCGTCCCTTCTGTGAGTGGGCTGGATAAGAGAAGATGAGAAGACAGGATAGGACAGAAAGAGACAGAGAAAACAGAGAGAAAGAGAAGAGAAAGAAGAAGAGAAAGAAAAAGAGAGAGAGAAAGAGATAGAGAGAGAAAAAAATGAAGAGAAAGAGAAAAGGGGAAAGAAGAAACGAGAGGAGGGAGACGAGAGAGAAGAGAGAGAAGGTAAAAGAGAAAGAAGAGAGGGAGAGAAAGAGAAGGGGAGAAAACGGAAGGGGAAAGGGGCGGAAGATAGAAGAAAAAGAGAGAAGAATTAGAAAGAGAGAAGAGACGAGTAGAAAGAAAGGAAGAGAGAGGGTTTGAGAAAGAGAGTAGAGAGAGAAAGAAGTAGAGAGAGAGAGAGAGAGAAAGAGAGTTAAGAAGAAGATGCTAACAGAAATAGGGAATAAAGAGGGGGAAGGAGAAACAAAAAGGTTGAATGAAAAGACTGAGGTGAAGAAGAAAAAATAAAGAGAAAGAAAAGATTTAGAAAAAAAGAAGATAAGGAACGAGATGGTGAAGAAAAAGAGAAACCTTGATGATAGATTTTAAATATATATAATAAGAATTTTATCTCAAATATTTATTAATAAATTTATAATGTATCAAAATCCTTTACTTATTTCATTTTCTCTACCTCATGATTTACAAGTAAACACTATTATATAATTTTCATCTTACTTAAACTTTTCTTGTATTCTTCCCTTCTCTTTAATTATCATTTTCCCTTCTTCTTAATCCTGCCCCCCCCCCCCTTTTTTTCTTTTTTTTTTTTTTTCCCCCCCCCCACCCCCGGGAAAAAAAAAAAAAATTTTAAAAAAATTAAAAAACCCCCCCCCGCAACCCCTTTACCCCCCCCCTTCCAAAAACCAAAGGCACAAAAAAAGGGGGCTGATTAATGGATGTATTGCAAAAAAATTTTTTTTTTTTCTATTTTTTTTCCCTAAAAAACCCCCCTTTCCCAAACTTATTTTCTGCTCCTTTTTTTTTGCTTTTACACCCTCCATTTTTCTAATTTTTGTTTTTAATTTCTTTTTTTTCCCCTTCTTTTCATCTTTCCTCCTTTTTTTTTAATTTTTAAATTTTTTCCCTTTTTTTATATCTCCCTTTTCCCCCGCCTTTTTCCCCCCTCTCCCCTTCTCTTCCCTCCCCCTTTTTTCCTTTCTCCTTGGGTTTTTTTTTTCCCCCCCTTTTCCCCCCCCTTTTCCCTTATCCCCCTCCCCTTTTTCAAACCTCCCCTCCCCCCCCATTCCCTTACCCGGGCACTATTTACCGTTGCTGATAAAAGGGATTTGAGTTTTTCCTTTT
>NW_023654568.1:0-4548 GCF_015228065.2 Penaeus monodon
GGGGCCATGCACTGGGCCAGGACCACGTAACTTCAAACCACTGCTAAGGAAGGCAGAGATAGGTGCGGACAGAAGGCAAGCAGACCTGACGAGTCAGGATCACTGTCCCAAAGCTGTTGGAAAAGCTCACGAAATGTAATTTTCCAATACCTGACAACTAGACCCCGACTTCCTGTTGGGCAACGACAGATTTGTATAGGTAAAGAGACACGAGTCCAGGGGAAAGGAGCGGGGTCAGCTCGTTGCCCTTGTGAAAGGGGAAGTACCAAGGGAGGGTATTCATCTCACTGGAGTCCGTATGCAGAATTTTTCCCCCGGCCGGGTTTTTTACCGATGGAGCAATCTATCTAAGCGTTTGGTGATATTCATTCTTTTTCATTCTGCTTTTACTCAAGTTTTCCTTGCAGTACCTGCCTTTTCCTATCAATTAAATTGTTTTCAAGTTTAGTAAGGCGCTAACATAGTCCTAATAAAAAGCAGTATACGTATAATTATATGAAAAAATAAATGTATTGATTTCGAAAGAATGATCCTTGTACCGGGGATGGATATTTTTTTTCTCTTATCGACACTCCAATTCCTTCAAAATCACTCTTACTTTTCAAAAATCCCTTTTGATAAGTGTTCAACGACGATTATCTAAGAAAAAATATCCAGACAATTTCTTGACCTGTGTCGCTTCACGCTGAAATAGTTTAAGAAGAAATGTGTTTAAAGGTTGACATCAGAGTGAAGTAAAAAGGTACAAAATATAATGTTTATTGCGTTTGTGTTGTAACCCTCCTTGTAAATTAGAAAAAAAAAAACATTTATAGTATAGAAAACAGCTTTTATTAGAGTGATAGATCAAACAGTTTAACCATGGTAAAAAAATCAAGGAAACGGCCGAGAAATAGGAAGCCTCAGGCAAGATCTTACTAAATTGAAAAAAAATGTTAATGGAAAGAATTAGTGATAGTGTAGACAGGAAAAATATGCTTTCTAATAACATTAGTGATGTTGAAAATACGAATGAGATCTCTGATATTATTTTATGCACGATACCATCGACGAATCATCTGATGCAGTGACGACAGTGACTGATAATAAACCCGACGAAGATGCGCAGGAAACGGGCGAACTGTGGACATCACTCAGAAAAATTTTATCAGGTGCGGATTATAATATAAAATCAATATGAGGAAAGCGCGCAGAATCTGTGCAAAAAACAAGATGCAATACATTCGTTCGTTTGAGATTTGCGAAGTTCTGGCTTCGCCCGGCCTTTCACTTATGGCCCGGCCTGTGTCACTTTTTATGGCTGTCTCATTTGGTTCTCTGACACTCGGTGCTTACCGGGGGGGGTGGATTGCCAGCAGCGCTCCTGTAGACTGGTGTAAGCATCTCTTTACCAGCACGACGGCTGTGTACTGCGGGTCTTGTCCCCAGGAATTGCGTGTGCACACAATTCTCCAATTAATGTGTAAGTGTGGCGTTCGGCTCGCCGCATGCATGCAACACCTCTTTTCACGTTCTAATTTTTTTGTATGATCTGCCATGAACCCGTGTAACTTAGGGGCATTCTGTGCAGAATGACTTCGGTACCCCCTGTTTTTTTTATTTCAAGAGTGCCAGTGGTTCATAGCCGGTGGGGTCTGATACCAACTGGCCCAGGGGGGGTTCTCGTTTCCTGTCTGTGAAGCTGCAGGAAGAAGGAGGTTGCCATCACCGTACACTTCTTCCTAAGTAATTTTCGGCTCTGATGTATTATCATGGGATTAGGGGGCATACCCCTGCCAGCAAGCACATTCCCTCTGATCCTTATGTGGCTGGGAACCCAGTTTATGATAATTCTTCTACCCTGTGCAAGAATCCTCTGTGCCAGTATGAGGATGGT
Organism: Penaeus monodon; assembly: GCF_015228065.2. Taxonomy (NCBI): domain Eukaryota; kingdom Metazoa; phylum Arthropoda; class Malacostraca; order Decapoda; family Penaeidae; genus Penaeus; species Penaeus monodon. The sequence goes on from NW_023654568.1 coordinate 1,877, forward strand.
AGTCAGAAGGTAGATATATTGTCAGTGGGTGAGCGCTGCTGAAGACAGTCGATGGCTTCTCTGGAGTCTGGTTATGTATGGACCCACGTATCCTTCCCTCACGGACGCGTGGCTCAGTGCTCCCATGATAGCAACTGCCTCTGCCTGTAGCGAGGAGGCGTTGTCTGTTACATTTATGGATTTTGTGGCATCCCTTGCTGCGAAGCCGGCGCCTGCAGTGTGGGTCAAGGGATCGACCGATCCATCCGTGTAATATGTTCTGCTGCCCGGAGGAGTGATGGTTGCAATGACCCTCTGGGTTTCTGCCTTTAGGTTAGGCATGGAATATTCAATCTTTTTGGTTGCCAGTCTCATGACAGAGAACTCTATCGAGGTTTGTGCCCACGGCGGAGCTTCGACAAAGTCAGGGTGGGGGGAGTCCATGCCCTTGGCAAGAAGCGGTTCTTTGAGCTGATGGCGTATTAAACACCTTGGCTGTGCGAGACAGCCAGGAGTTGTTTGCAAACAGCTTGTTATCTTGTTCTAGGCGTCTGACTATTTTATGTCTTAGGCTTGTATTCCTGGGAGCCTGGATGACCTTTGATAGAAATTGTGCTGCCATTAGATCGATTCGTGAGGCCAAGGGGAGAAGGTTTGCCTCCAGTAGGAGGTTGAGGACCTTCGCCCACCTTGGGGCACCCAGAATGACCTGGCGGCTTCGTTTTGGACTGTCTCCAGTTGGTCTTTATATTTTTTCTTAATGCCAATCGGAGCAAGGGAGGCATAGTCTACAATGGGCCTGACAGCATGTACATAGAATGATCTTAGTACTCTGTGTCTGGCCCCTATGCGTCTTCCACTCATTGCTCTCTCATGATGGACAGTCTTGATTTTGTTCGGTCAACCAGGTACTGAACCTCCTGGAAGGAGAGGGTCCGGTCTCTATCTTACTCCCAAGGTAAAGGTAGTTCCTGAACCCACTCCAAGTCCATTCCCTGAATTTTCAGGCTTGTGCCTTGAACTCTCTGTGCTCAGAGCCATGGCCTTAGATTTGGTTTGCAGAGATCTTTAATCCTGTCCTACAACACTCCTCAGATACGAGGTCCAGACAACGCTGGGCTTTGTTTAGGCAGTATGCTCCAGTGGAGATGATAGCAAGATTGTCTGCATAGGAGTGATCTTGCACCCCACTGGAGGTTTATGTTGAGGATACAGGACATTAATGTTGTTAAAGAGGGCTGGACTGAGAACCCCACCCTGTTGCATTCCATTCTCTAGTGGCATGTGCTGTGATAAGTGACCTTGGAATTTGATTCTGGCTGTTCTATTCCTAAAGTAGTCACCTATCCAAGCCAAGAACTTACCTCTGATTCCTTTTTGGATCAGGCTCTCCTGAATGGCAAGAGGACTTGCCAATTCAAAAGCCTTCTCCAGGTCAAGGAATACTACCACAGATGTGCCCATGCTTATTGTGCTCAAGAGCATGGCTATGCTGTGCGTTGTGCTCATGCCCCTGGTGAACTCGTGGAGGTGTCCATGCGGGGGTCCCATTTTCCATCGGAGCCGGTTCAGAACCATCCTCTCGGCCGTCTTAGCCAGACAACTGAGGAGAGAGATGGGGCGGTGCTTCCCTGGCTCCTTTGGTTTAGGGATGGAACTATGGTAGCCCCCTTCCAACTCTGGCAGGGCCGCCGAGAAACTTTGTTTCTTCTGTTGTATTGTTGTAATGATATAATGATGGCATCATATCAAGTGCTGTACATCCTATCATTGTAATTTAATGCGCTTTGTGACCTCATGTTTTAAGGTGATGACTTGTAGTTCCGTTGTTACTTTCGTTGCTGTTACATAATACTGTATGCTGTTTTGTTATAATCTTTAATGCTGTAATCTGTGTATTAAGCTTTTAGATGTCAATTTAGATGTTTTGAGCTCGATTAATATTATCTTGTAATTATCTTGTAACTACCTACTGTTTGGTTTCTTCACAGATATTAAGCTATTAAGATATTAAGCACAGTTGGTTTAATTACGCTTAATAGCTTCTCTAACGCAATTGATCCATAATGATGCAATTGACTATCACAAACAGTTCTGTCAGGAAAGAATAAATAGGGTTTGCTCACTCAAATCAATTTAGATCAGATTTGGAGAGACCTGTTAGAGAGAACAGCTGAGTAGAACATCGAAGTAAATATGTCCTTCTATCAACACAAGTCTGGTGCTTAGAAATGACGGGAAAAGGAGGAGAGGGATAAAGAAACTAGGAGAGGTGCACTTACATTATTTGATGTGAAGTGAACTTGAAAAGGAAACTTCTGGGCTCGAAAATGAAGAAAGGCTGGTCCTCAACCTACAGCTTTAGCCTCGCCAGAACTCTCAGATAAACCCCATGAATCAATGTCTGTAGCATCTTTACAAGCAACTCCAAGTCAAGGGGAATTCGCTCATAGTGAAACAAACAAGCCAGTTCATTTCGGTTTTGACATCGGAACGTCTCCAGCAGCTCCTACAACACATGAACTAGAAGAAATGACCACATCCCAAGCAGTTTTCCCAATGACATTACTGGCAGAAAATTTCCCCACATATGCACTGAAATTCAAACAACGAAGTGAAACGTTTCAGAAGATGTTGTGTTCAACCCGCTAGAGTGCTTATCTGTTTGCATGTAGACTTACATGCATGGCCAT
>NW_023654570.1:0-2500 GCF_015228065.2 Penaeus monodon
AACTTGCTTTTTTTCGACTTTTTTTTTTCAGCATTTGGCACTGATGACTCAATTTCAGAAAATACCCGGAATCGGCAACCTTAAATCTTTCTACGATGGTTGCAGGCCTGTCAATCCCCCGGGCAAAACCCAGCACGGGAAATTCGCTGGAAATTACAAATAACTTCTCACAAGTCTAGTATATATGACTATTTGATAATCGCAGTAATGTTTTTATGCATCACATTTTTTTTGGGTTTCTCGCAAGGAAAAGATGGATGGACTAGCCTGGGAGCGGTGCCATAAACGCACCCTACTGTGGCTGGTGCAAATCACAGCAGCATGGAGGAAGAAATGTAGACGTTTTTCTGAATTTGTGAATTTCAATTATAAACATCACTGGCCAGATAACCAACGAGTGGTAGGAAAGGTTAGGTTTGGATTTTGGTCTCGTATGATACCCTGTTTTGGGACTTAGTCTCTGGAAGTGCGTCGCTCACAACTAACATTAACCCAACATTTTTTACAGTCTTGTGAAGATTCAGTAACGTATTTTTGCCTTTCGCTTCCCGCCACTTGTTTCAATGTCTGGATTGAATCTGAAAACCAAGGTTTATGAATATATAGTTTTAATTGCACCTCAAAATTCTGTTGTAAATTTTTCTAGATTTGTCGCACCTAAATTTTTGACGATTCGTCTGCAAGTGCATTGCACTTTTCACATTTTTTTGCACTAACAGAATGCCATGAGTCTGTAATAATTTTTTACGGTCTTGGGTTTTTTCCATTAAAAAAGGCGAGAACGCCACCGTACCACAACGACACACATCTTTTCATGGTCACCAGCCCTCGCCAGAAATGTGCAAGTGTTATTTGCATACTCGAAACCCCTAAAACGTTGACTATTGTTTGAGAAAGCTAGTATTAAGATATCAACTTTTTGCTAAAAATAAAATGGAAACACTTTTCTGACGTAAAAACGGCTAAAATTTCCAGTTATATATATATATATATTAATATATTAATATATTTTTATATTTATAATATATATATTTATATATAAAATAAATAGACTGTCGTGTATATTTTCACGATAACGTACTTATAGGGGGAACTATACTAAAACTTTAATTAGCAATTAATATCTCTGCTTAGTGGGGGCCGGGGGCCACCTGACTGTGAGTTGGTCGTGAGGAATGATTGGGTGGCGCTTTCCGGAAAATACCTAGTTTGGGGCGACTTGTGTGTTGATTTCTGAGGGAATGATTTTGCTTAAAAAGTTCGCTTTTTCCCGGGACCATTATCCCTTTTTAAAATGTCCCGTTACCGAAATTTGGTTTTCCAGAGCTTGCGGACCAGGGGTAATTTTTTTGACTCTAATTAGACGTAAAAAAAATACAGCTGATCCGGCCTCATATATACCGCGAAATAGGTTTGAATTTTTGGGGCTCTTACGTTAACCCTGGTTATGGGACCCTGGTTTTTGGGACTCTGAGGGCGTATCGCTCTCGGTAACAAATACCCAACAATTATACAGTCTTGTGAAGATTCGTAAAATATGCACAAACCCAAAACAACCAAATACGTAATTATATCTTTGTTAACCAGCCTCCTGTTGTTCCTGTCAAGCGTTCACCTCCGCCTGGTGACGAAAACCGAACCAGAACTGACTCGACCCACCACTGAAACACCAAACGACAAACCCCTTTAATCGCACAATCTGTGTGCCACGACTCAACCGCCGAAATAACGAAATACGTTTTCCTTCAACATTTAGGTACTTAATGAATAGGCGATAGTATACACCCTGTCCCTTTCTTCAAAGTGTCTCACGGGATCCCGTAAGAGTTCACCTTGGGCCCCTGTTGTCCTCCTTTATTAGACGATTTACCAAGATCTTAAACATTACGGAATTCATTCTCCATTTTTGATCTCTCACTCACACACAACACCCACACGCACACACACACACCACACAACACACACACACAACACACACACACTCACTCACACTCACTCACTCACTTACTCACTTCCTCACTCACTCACTCATTTCACTCACTCACTCACTCCTCACTCACTCAACTCACTCACTCACTCACTCACTCATTTCACCCACTCACTCCCTCACTAAACTCCCCATCACTCACTCCCCCACCCCCACTCACACTCACTCTCTCTCTCTCTCTCTCACTCTGACGTTCTCATTTTTTCAAACAGTACTACGCATAATGATGTTTCTAAGGACCACCAAAAAACGATATTCGTAATTATGCCTTAATGAAAAAAAAACATGTGGGTTATTGTTGTTGGAATACCATGCTGAAGAATAACACACAGGTGTTTTCAACAGATGATAAGAACACCTTATGACGTCTCTGTGTGGGCTGCTAAGGCTGACGAGGCGAGGAGGGAACATTAACGTAACGGGAAAAACAGATGCCAATAACCATTGCTAAACATTGTATTTCCTTTTTATTAGTAGTTTTATCTTATCTTGTTGTACTGAGTTCTTTTTTGT
>NW_023654572.1:0-2500 GCF_015228065.2 Penaeus monodon
GCAGTCGCATATATTCTGTGAACCAATCTGTCTCATTTTTGAAAGTCTTCTAGGTTGGAAGGACATAGGCAAAAAGAATATTGACTAATATTTGATAAACCAGATTTTAATGATATTATAAACAAGAATATGAACGGAAAATTCTTATAAAAGTAGGTAAGAGTTGGATAAAGAGAGCTGCCACATGCTACATGATATTCCCCCCTTGTTTGGAAAGTGGCATATCTATAAAGGTTTCAAGGATAAAACGGAATACGCGCAGGATAAATATCCAGTCTGCAATCTTCAACTGTATTGGATTTTACAATAAAAAATGCACAATTAAAAATTATATATAATTACTGTTTTTAAATTCCCCCTCTTTTTACAAAGGTGTCTGGATTAAAGGAATAGCCTTTTTCTTCAATTTTAATGTTATCTGTTGCCAAATCACTTTTTTCCCTGGTACTATCAGATACTTGGAGTTTATACATTTTGAACGCTTCAATTAGCAGATATGCCCAAGATATGAAGAAAAAAGTAAAATAAATGGTTTTCAAGAATTCATCACAGAAGCAAAGACGAGGAAAAAATAACAATAAAATAATTGTAGTGTTCATATACAGATACTAAAAACACATTTATTTACATATTCCTACAAACGAAACATTTTGCTGGGTTGACTCAGTAGTAGATGTCTTTATTTTTTCCAAAACCGATTAAAAGAAAGACATGAAATGCAAAGGTTACGATTTTCTTTGGAGGCAGTAGACGTAGAAAACGTGGATTTAGAGACTAGACAGGAGAAACTCGTGTATAATTATTATTACTATTTATTTATTTTTTTTTAATTATTACTTCTATTATCATTATTATAATTAATACCACCATTATATCATTATGATAGCAGAACTGCTATTATAACAACTACCACTATTATTTCTATTACACAAATAATCAATTAGAAGGTAATAATAATGATGACAGTCAATAATAACGATAGAAAACGATAATAATGATAATAATAATAATAATAATAATAATAATAATAATAATAATAATAATAATAACAACAACAACTCCATTATCATACGAGTATTTCATAAATAGACAAATGCTAATGACGACAGTGGTAAGTACAGTGGAACCAAGGAAGAAAGAAATGTATAACAGCTACGTTTTACTACTACCATGTAATAAGGAAATCAGAAATAGAGCAACAGAAAAACATAAGAATGGGTGCTAAAATATTTTGTGGACATTTTTTTTTTTTTTTTTTTTTAATGAAATGTTATCCAAATTCTCTTTGTTCTCACTTTTATCATCATTATTGTCATGATTAATAGAATTCTGGTAATTATTATCATTATTACCCTAATAATTGCCAGAATCATCAAATGAATGGAAAAAACGTCATTTTGGAGTCTACTCTCAAAAGGCTATATTTCGCTAGATTTTGCCGCTTTTTCGACTTTTGGGATTTTTTTTTATTTTACCTTTTTTATTATATGTGGACACAATTCCTTTTATCATCATTATTATCATGATTATCATCATTATTATCGTTATCATCATCATTATCATCATTATCATTATTATCATCATCATTATCATCATTATTGCAATTATTATCATCATTACTGCAATTATTATCATTATTATTGCAATTATTGCAGTTATAATAATTATTTCTACAAATATACTACCAGTAAAAATAAGAATAATGATAATAATAACAATAATAATATTAATAACAATAATATAACAATTAGTATTATTATAATTATGCTTATTATTATTATTATTATTTTGTTATTATTACAGTTATAATATATGTTTTGGCAATAACACTAATAATTAAAGTAATAATAATAATAAAAACAACAATAATAATAATAATAATAATAATAATTAATAATAATAATAATAATAATAATAATAATAATAATAATAATAATAATAATAATAATAATAATAATATAATAATAAAAATAATGATAATAATGATATTAATCAGGATAATAGTAATAATATTAATAATCATCAAATGTTATCCAAATTCTATTTATTTTCACTTTTATCCTGATTATTATCATGATTAATAGAATTCTGGTAATTATTATCAGAATTACCTTAATAATTGCCAGAATCATCAAATTAATGGAAAAAAACGTCATTTTGGAGTCTACTCTCAAAAGGCTATATTTCACTAGATTTTGCTGCTTCTTCGACTTTTGGGATTATTTTTCTTTTACCTTTTTTATTATATATGGACACAATTCCTGTTATTATCATCATTATTATCATGATTATCATCATTATTATCGTTATCATCATCATTATCATCATTATCATCATCATTATCATCATTATTGCAATTATTATCATCATTATTGCAATTATTATCATTATTATTGCAATTATTGCAGTTATAATATATATTTTTACATCTATATAATAACAACTACAATAATAATAGTAATAACAATAATAATAACAATAATAACGTTTTTATAATAAT
>NW_023654573.1:2500-4545 GCF_015228065.2 Penaeus monodon
GGGGGTTGTGGAGAGGTGGAGGTTGGAGGTGGAGGTTGGAGGGAGGAGGGTGGAGGTAGAGGGAGGAGGGTGGAGGAAGGTGGAGGAGGAGGAGGAGGAGGAGGAGGAGAAGGAGAAGGAAAAGAGGAGGAAGAGGAAGAGGAAGAGGAGGATGAAGAGGGAGAGGAAGACTAGGAGGAGAAAGAGGAAGAAAAAGAAAAAAAAAGAGAGGAAGAGGAAGAGGAAGAGGAGGGCGAGGAAGAGGAGAGAGGAACCGCAACACCGAAAATATATTTTGAATATTATCACGCAGCATCGATTCCATTTGTGTTTTTCAATTCGCGCTGAAATGTTGAAAGTGTGTTTTTGTGTTCCGATGTGTAGAAGCCTTAAAAAAAGTGAAAAAAAAAAGTGAAAAAAAAGAAAAAAGTACGGGAATCTGTACACTCGTTTGGTGTGTCTGTATAGAGGATATTGTTGTACATGATGTGTACATGGATACGTACATGCTTGCATACACGTAGTCAGATATGTACATAAGTATATAAGTACATATCCTTCCTCCTCCTACAAACAAACAAACAAAGACGCACAGACAAACAAACTACAAAGCACAAACAAATCTGGAACAATAAAAGCCATTCGTTGTTTGCAAAGGCAATACTAACGTTGCTCATTGTTGAATGCAACAGCAGGAGAGATCCGTCGTGCATGAAACATTTTTTGTTCTTCAAGTACTCTAGACATTGGGCCTCCCCCTCCCCCTCCTTCTCCCCCCCCATTCCCTCCCCTTCCCTCCCCCTCCCCCCTCCCCCTCCCTCCCTCTCAGGAGAATTTCAGCGCCGGGCATGACACTCAAGGAATGCATTGTTGTTGTTGTTGTTATCATTATTATTATTACTATTACTATCTTTATTAATATCATTATTACTATTATTATTATTATTATTATTATTATTATTATTATTATTATTATTATTATTATTATTATTATTATTATTATTATTATTATTATTACTATCATTATTATTTTATTATTATTATTATTATTGTTATTTTATTATTATTATTATTATTATTATTATTATTTATAATTATACTCTAGACTCTAGGCCTTCCCCCCTACCCTCTCCCCCTCCCTTTCCCTCCTCTCGCCCCCCCCCTCCCCCTCTAGGAGAGTCTGTGTGCCGTCGCGTTGGTCTTGAGACTGAAGGAATGCATTGTTGTTGTTGTTGTTGTTGTTGTTGTTTTTGTTGTTACTAATCTTCTTCTTCTTCTTCATCTTCTTTATCGTCTTCGTCTTTTCCTCCGAATTTTTATTCATATTCCTCTTATTATTATTGTTATTGCCTTTAATCTTCATTTTATCATGACTATTTTCAGTATCATTAATAATTTCATATTAATTATATTTTGTTTCATCTCTCTCAATTGCCCTTTAATTAGTCTTCTTCACGTAAAGAAAGAAAGCTAATTAAAAGACCTCAACCCAGAACAGAACAATAGACAAAAAAAAAAGAAAATGATGAGGATAATAATGATAATGATGATGATAATGATAATAATAATGATAACAATATTGATAATAATAATGATAATAATAATGATAATAATAATAATAATAATAATAATAATAATAATAATGATAATAGTAATAATGATAATAATAATAATAATAAAATCAAAATAACAACAACAACAAAACGCGAACGTGTCATCCCGAAGCCAGTTTTATGTCAACCTGTTCATGCAACATGATCAACCTTTGTTTCTAGCGAGGCAAAATCACACGAAGGCGAGAGTGACCGAGCGAGGCAATTAACACAGACAGACGCTGGGGGGTTGGGGCGCCAGAGTGAGGGCTCGTGTTGGGTATATAGCAGTCGGGAGGGCCCTGTCTGTCTGTCATAAGGGCGGGTCTCTGGGGGCACCGCCCTTGCGCTCGCCTTGGCCCTTACCCTGCCCTGCCTCTGCCCTGTCTCGGTCGGCCTCTGGTCCGCCTTCTGCTCTCTCTCTCTCTCTCTCTCTCTCTCTCTCTCTCTCTCTCTCTCTCTCTCTCTCTCTCT
>NW_023654574.1:0-4545 GCF_015228065.2 Penaeus monodon
CGTTTAAAAAAAACAGGTTTATTTACTAAAAAGTGTAATAAAAACCTAAAAAAAACTCCAGTATTTCGGAGATGCGATAAAATGCCTCTTCACTCAATTTTTCACCTCGACTTAAAAGTTGCCCTTGCCTGAAAAAAACAAACCACGAAAAACACAATCTACCATTCTCGAGAAAGCATTGTTGAAAAATGTTACAAAAAATGTCTGCAAATTCTCCAGCAATACAAATAAATGAACCCCAAATAAGTACTTAAAATGGAATTTTATTTAAAAACTTCTTCTTATGCAGAAAATGCACATCGATTATGTGAAAATAAGAAAATTACTCTGCCCCGTACATAAATTAAACTGCGGGGGGCCTTTTGAAAAATGATTTGATTTTCAAAACACCCAAGTCGGTAAGGGTACAATCCACTATTATAGTAATACCAGCTAAATTGTTTTCCCTCTTTCACCTTAAAGAAAAAAAATTTTTAAAAAGAAAAATGAAAAGGAAGGGGAAAAAGAGGGGAAAAAAAAAAAATGTACACCCCCATGCTCATTTCCCTTTCTCTCTTCTCTCTCTCTCCTCTTCTGTCTCTCTCCCCCTTTTCCTCCTCTTTCTCTCTCTTCTCTCTCTCCTCTCCTCTCTCTCTCTCTCTCTCAAGGAATTCTGTACGATGTTCGTTTTGCCCACCCTACAGCTGCAAACCTGAAGTGTCCACTCTCAAACCCTGAAGCCCAATTTTGGCCACATGATGGCTGTGGGGAAATGACATTAAAAAATCCCAAAAATATATTTTAGATGGATTTTAATTTGGCCTATGTAAAAGGTAACATTTCGTTTGAATGAAACTGTTTTTTAGCTAATTTTAAAATTTAACGTGAAAAGGAGCCCCAAACACAGAACTAAATGGGGGTACAGGACGCTTTTTCAAGCGCCTGTACGACAATCCTATTCCCCTTTTTAACAACCTCTACATTTAAAATTTTTGTTTCCCTAAACAAGAAATAGATCGAATCACTAAATGGATGGTAAGAACATCTACACTCGTATATTACCAGTCAGCTTTTAGCTTTTGCAACGTGGCTGACTTTTGGATGTTTAAAAAATAAGATGAAGTAAAAAAATAATAACAATAAAAACAATTTTCCCTTTTCCCTATCACTCATGGGGGTTGAAGTTGATCTTGGAAGATTCATCAAAGGAATAAACTTAAAACATGCCTTGGGACTAATTATATCTGAAAAAATATATTTTTTTTAAAAAAAAAAATTTAACAGGTTTGGCCTAAAAACATAAAATTTACCAAAAAAACTATATAAAAACGAAAACCCTCAATTTTTTTAAAAAACAATGAAAAAATTTTAATTTATAAAACCCTGAAATTATCAGTAAATTTTTTTTTATATTTTTTTTTTTCATAAATAAGAAAATTACTTAAAACCCAAATATCTCATCTATTTGACAAAAATTTAAAAAAAACAAATCAAAATACACAGCATTTCCCTTTTCAGGTCATATTGACCCCAAAGAAGCCTTCTGTAGAGCTAAAAGGAGGTAATGTCAGTTTGCCATAAAAGTTCAAAGGTATCAGCAAGATTGTTGAGACCTGTTGTTGTACCTGTAAATTAAGAGCCGGTTGAAGGAAAACAAAAAACTATAAAAATGTAGATATATGAACCCAACAATAAATAAAGGACTATAACAGGTACCCCATTTCCGGGTAGCCTACCCCCCCCCAAGATGAAATAACTTTTTCCAAGAGTATTTGATACCCTAAGGGAAAGGGGTCTCTTTATCAAAACAAAAAAAGGGGAAATTTTTTGGTTTTTTACTTCTATATTTACAGAAATACGAGTAATTAAAAAAAATATTATGTTCTACAAAAAATCGACAGTCACTCTCTTGGTAAAAGGTGTCATTATCCACCCCTTTCTTGACCCCAACAATTTATTTAAAAATTTTAAGGCAAGTTTTTTTTTTAGTATATCTTTTTTGAAAAGGTTCATTAAAAAAAAAAAAAAAAAAAAAAAAAAAAAAAAAAAGCAATTATGAATGTAATGAGGTGGAGCTTACCTCCCAAAATTACAAACTAGGATTTTCCTCAATTGGAGGGTCTACTGTTAAATTACCTTGCAGAAAAAAGCAATAACTATATGGGAAAAAAACAAAAGGGAGATGGAAAAAAAGAAAAATATCTAAAATATAATTCTGACTGACATGAGAGAGAACATTGGAAAAAAACAAGAACACAGAAACACGACACACACACGCAGCAAAACAATAAAACCCAAAAAAACCCAAAAAAAAGTTAAAAAAAAAAACTCCCCAAAAAAAAGATTTAAGTGTGGCCAACTCTTTTTGCAATGCCTGTAAATCCTTGAGAGAATTTTCCCGTTTTTTAAATCCTCTGCCCTTTTTGGGTGGTTGGGGAAGCGTTTAGTTTTTTCACGATGTAACGGGATGTTTGGTCAGGATTCACCCTTTCCCCCTGAAAGATCAGTGACAAATGTATGAGAATGATGAGATGAGGAAAATGTGTCAAATAAAATTTTAATAATTGTGATACCACAATATTGCTTTTTATAACATTAATTTAAAAATAATAAAAAATAAAAATTTTCAATACATTTCCCTTTTCATTGTATAACAAAAGTCATAATAAATTTCAAAGGAAAACCAAAAAAATAACTATAATCATGATAAAATGATACTTTAACAATTTTAACATGATGTCCAACAAAAAATTCTATCAAGGATTGAGAATAATAGTACTATAAAATTGTCAAAAAAAATAATACATGGTTTTGATGGATCTAAATCTTTATTTTATTCCCGCATATAATCAAAGAAAACAGAATATAAACTGGAAAATAAAAATATGCCTTTTCTTTTCACTATATCAAAAAAAACTGTTAAAAAAGATCTATTAATACATTTAACTTTTAGAAAGAAATTTCTTTTGGGTTTACTTTCCTTTTCAAAATCCTCACCAGAGCAGGCCCAAAGGGCTTCTAAAACCTTGAATCTTTTATACAAGGGATGCAAAATTGTTTCTACCATGCCCAAATTCCTGTCGTAATGCAAAAAGTAAAGAAGACAGTGCTTCTGGGTCATTTTATTATTGTTTTAAGAAAAAATAAAAGAAGTTTATAAATGGTAGCAAAAAAGAGATAAGACAAAATGAAAAAAGGGTGAAAAGAGGGCTTAGTTTTCAAAATCTTTGCTGGAAAAGGGGTAAAAAAAAAGTTTTTTAAAATTTTTTTTTTTAAAAAATTTTTTTTTATCCATAAAAATTTTAAAAAAAAAAATTTTTTAAAAAACCGGGAAAAATTAAAAATTAAAAAAAAAAATTTTTTTAAAAAAATTAAAAAAAAAAAAAAAGGGGGGGGGGAAAAAAAGGGTTTTTTAAAAAAAAAAAAAAAAATTTTTTTGGGAAGGTGTAGAAAACATGTGAAGAAAGCCTTTACTGTTCTTTTGGGGGGTGGATCGGGCCAAAAGGAATTCCCCCTTCCCGATTCTCTGGGTTTTGGAGTGAAAAAAAAACTAGAAAAACAAAAACGTGCATTGCCAAAAAAATAAACCCAAGTTTTTGTCAAATTTTAAACATTTGTTGTTTTTTAATAAAAAAAAAAAAAAAAAAAAAAAAAAAAAAAAAAAAAAAAAAAAAAACTTTTTTAAATGGGAAAGTACCTTTTTAGCCCCCCCGTTGAAGCTGGAAAATCTCCTTTTTTCCCAAAAAAATACGGTCAAATAGGGCAGCAAAGCCACAAAAAGAAGGTTTCACCCCAAAGCCTTTTTGGTTTGGGAAAAAAAACGACTCGGCCGGGTGTTTTTGAAGTAACACCAAAAAATCTAAAAAAAAAAAAAATTTCCTCATAAAAAAATATGTAAAGTGAAAATAGGAAAAAAGGGTTCAGTAGGTGCCAAATTTAAAAGGAAAAAAAGAAAGAAAGAAAAAAAAAGGGTACAAAAGAGCTCTAACAAATGAAAGAAAACAAAAATATCAAAAAAAATAAAACACACACCACCCAGCCCACACACACCACCACAACCACACCACACACCCCCAAAAACCCAAAACAAAACACACACACACACACACACACACCCAAAAACCACACACCACACACACCACAAAACACACAACACAAAAACCCCAAACCCAAACCCCCATCACCACTCACCACCCGCACCAACCGACCACACACACACACACACCATTAATGTTTTAAAATATAAAAATAAAAAAAAAATAAAAAAATAAAAAAACAAAAATATACAAAAAAAAAAAAAAAATAAAAAAGGGGAAAAATAAAAAAAATAAAAATAAATAAAAATAATAAAACAAAAATAAAAAAAAAACAAAAAACTTAAAAAAAAATATAAAAAAATAAAAAAAAAAATTAAATATATTTTTTATAAAAATTTACAAAGACGATACACCCCAAAACACACCACAAAAGTATAGATTAAATATATAAAAAACAAAAAAACTAATTTTAAAAAAAAAAAAAAAAATAAAAAAAAAAAAAAAATAAGAAAAATAAAAATATAATAAA
>NW_023654575.1:0-5000 GCF_015228065.2 Penaeus monodon
ATAATTGGGTTTTCCTATATGATAAGGCGTGGGCTCTACAATGCAGATTTCAAGACTTAAGTTCTCAAGAGCGTCGGGGGATTTTTTTTTCTTTTAAAAAAATCAATCATCAATCAATAATCAACAATCAATCAAATAATATATATATATATATTATATATATTATATATATATATATATTTATTATTGTATAAAAAAACATTAATATAATTCTCTCTTTCCTCCCTCCTCTCCTCTCTTCTCTCTCGCTCCCTTTTTCTCTCTCTCTCTCTCTCTCTCTCTCTCTCTCTATATATATATATATTATATAATATATATATATATATATTATATAAAATAATTATATATAAAATTTATATATATATATATGATATATATAAAATTTTAAAATTATAAATATAATATATAATATATATATATATATTGAAAAATTATATATATAATATATATTTTAATTTTATAAAATAATTATATATATATATATATATTATATATTATTAATAAATACTCTCTCTCTCACTTTTTTCCTCCTCTCTCTCTCTTCTCTCTCTCTCTCTCTCTCTCTCTCTATAATATATATATATATATATAATTATAAAATATAATATAATTATATATATATATATATTATATATAATAATTTTGTGTGTGTGTGTGTGTTGTGTGGTGTGTGTGTGGTGTGTGTGTTGTGTGGTTGGGTGTAAAAAGTAGAAATTATTGCATATTGGTGGTGCATTATTGATGCAGAAGGGAATTCTCCCCTTTGCATCGGGGGGGGGAAACTGTGGCATGCAATGACTGGGCAGGTAGGAAGAGGTCAAACGTGAGAGGTTAAAAACTTTGGTTTAAACATTTTTCAAAATTTGGGGCTTATCTATGAGCATGATTTTGGAAAATTTTTTCTCGGAAAGATTTATCATTATTAATAAAACGAACCCGATATTATCATAAACTCGGAAAAATAATGGCCAAAAGCTAAGACCTGGGCAGAAAGAGTAAAGTGCGCGCGTTGTGCATGGTCTCTGCATGAATGCACGGGGCACGCAATTCGCGCGCCATGAAAAAATACACCATGGACACACGCATCTTTAATACATCATCCTTTCTCATACTGATTTTCTAAACTTATTTCCCCCTCAAGGTTTGCTTGGGGACCCTTTACGAGATTTTAATAAAGTCAGGTTTTGTATTTCTAATACAATTCTTTTTCGAGGGACTTTTTTCCCCTAAAAACCCTCAGTGGATAAGCTCCTTTTTTCAAAATGTTTAATCCTTAGTTTTTTAAACCCCTTCACGTATGACCTTCTCAGTCTGCCAACCATTGCATGCCCCAGTTTCCCCCCTTGCAAGGAAGAATTCCCTTCGCTCAAACAGTGCACCACCATATACAAAATTTTTATCTTCTTGGCCAAGATTTTCATCGGCATACATAATTCTCTTTTAAAAACGCGATTTTAACCTCATGCACAATACCAGAGTGAATTCATCTTGGAAATTCATTACTTTTCCTGTGCGCAAATAATTCCTTCTCTCGCTTCAATAGATTATTTTTCCCTTTTTTTCCCGCCCCCAAAAGCGCCTCATTTTTACGTTTTGTTTTTCTGTGGAAGTTTATTTTTCTATTTGTGTTTTTTTCCCCGTCTTCTTCGTTTTCCGTTTTCTTTTTTTTTTTCCTTTCTTTTTTTTTTTTATTTTTTCCCTCGTTCACTTTTTCCTTCCTCCACTTTTTCCTTTCCCCCCTTCTTTTTTTTTTTTTTTTCCCTCCTCCTCTTTTTCCCTCTTCCTCCCCATGCTCCCCCTCCTCCTCCTCCATCTTTTTTTTTCCTCCCCCCCCTTTTTTCCCCCTTTCCTTTCCTTTCTCTTTTTCCCTTTTTTTTCTTATTTCCTCCCCCCCCCTCCCCCGTCCCCTCCTCCTCCTCCTCCCCCTCCCCTCCCTTCCTCTTCCTCAAATTTTTTCCTTCCCTATGTTTGTACCCGCGTTACAATCGACTTGGGAAAAAGAGAGAGAGAGGCGAAAAAAAGACATCGGTTTTAAAAACTGGAAGGAAAAATTTTGACTTTCCTCATTTTTTGGGGAGGAAGAATATGGCCCCTTTTGAAAGTTATACGAAGTCACAAGCAGTTAATTGATTCCTTTTCCAAAGTTTATCGTTTGTAGCTGTAAAAAAGGTTACGTTTTCCCCCGATAACCGGGTTTGATTTATGTCGTATGGAATTACTTTATAAAATTAAAAAAGGGGGTTAATAAAAGGGGCGATTACTTCGAAAAACCTGTCTTTCAGATTTGAATTTACGCTTTTTGATTCGGAACCATTGTGGCGCTAACGAAGGTTAAGGAACTTCAGTGGAATAAATGTAGTAAAATCGTGGCCGTAATTCTCGTTTTTATTACAGTTTAGGGGCCGTGTTTCCGCTTTGCGGGCAGTATGAAGGTTTTCTACATGAAAGGAATCTAAATTTTCGTATATTCATCTAATGAGAGATTATTTTTGCCTTTCCCCGGGCACCATGCCATGAAAAAGAAAAGGGTTTACGTGATGCATTTTGTGAAAACTATGCTGCTACTGAACTTTCCTTTTGGCAGTTTCCCCCACCTCATGAGCAGAGTTTCCCCCTCTTTTTTATGTTAATTTTCTCTCTTTTGGGTTTTGTCTTATCGCTCCTCCCTTATCTTATCTTCTCATCTTTTCACACCATTATCTTATCTCTCCTCTTATTTTTTCACACTCTCTTGTCTTTTTTATCCCCCCCCCCCCTTATCTTTTTTTATCTCCCCCCTTTCCCTTTTTTTTATCTCTCATTTTTTTTATCTCTTCTTTTTTATTTTTTATCTCCCCCTTATCTTACTTATCTCCCCCTTTTTATCTTTCTTCATTATCTTCCTTTGTCTCATCCCGTTTCCTCAGGCCATTTCACGAGATGACTCGGAAAAGCGTCCCCCTGCGCCCCGCTCCCCCCCTTCCGGGCCCGGGAGCGACCGCCTCCCCCCCCCCGCCCCATCACGAGGCCTTAACGAATGCCCTCGCCCCCCGGCATCTCGGGAAAAGGGCCCATCAAAGCTTTTTTCCCGATTGCCTGTTCTTCGGAGAACATTGGTCTAAAAAACTCTGCCCGTCCCTTTCCCCCCCCTTCCCCCTCTCTCTCCCTTCCCCCCCCTTTCCTGCCCCCCCCCTTCACCCCTCCCGTAGCACCCGTCACTCCCCTGATGGTGCCCCCCTCCCCCCCTTCCCCACTCCATTATCTCCACAACTAAAGGAAATCCCGATCATAGTTTAATTTAGAGGGCGACACAGAAAGTATGGCAGAAAAGCGATGAAAAAGAATTTTTGGGTGAAAATTTGAATTTTTCATGTATACACACACACACACACACACACACATACACACAAAACACACACACAACACCCCACACCCACACACCACACACCCACACACCAAAAATAATACCACCACAACACCCACACACACACAACACACACACTTTAATATATATATATATAGAAAATTTAAATATAATATATATATATAATATACATACATCATACCACACACACGCACACACCACACACGCACACACACCAACACACACACCCACACAACACACACAACACCCCCACACACCCACACACACACAAAACACAACACCCACAACACACACACACCACACACACCAACAACCACACACACCATTACACACATACACACATACACACACACCCCACACCACACACACACAACACACCAACACACAATATATATAATATATATATATAATATAATATTATATATATATAATACTACTACCCACACACACGCAACACACACACACCCACACAAACACACAAAAAACACACACACACACACCAAAACACCCCCACCACACACTACAAAACCCCACAAAACACCCCCACACCACCCCCAACACCCCCACCCACACCACCCCAATTCCCCAAAATCCCATACATACACACCCACACACACACACACACACCACAACCCCACACACACACACACCACTTTATATATTATAATATATATATATATATATATATTATATATTCAAATCAATAATAACGGTAGCTCTTTTTGAGCACCCCGGGACCTCCCCCCATCCTCGACAAACCGATCTTACGCTTTTTTTCCACTTATACCATGCAGCCCCAAAATATTTTTGATATTGCGCTCGTCTTGTCTTCGTTTTGCCCTTCCCTTTCCTATCACCATCCTGTCAGAAATTTTTTTCTCAAATTTTTCCTTTAAACATGACCAAATAACTTAAAATTTCCAATATAATTAATATATATATATATATATAATATTATATATTATAAAATTTTATATATATATTATATATATATAATATATATATATTTATATATTAATTATTTAGATATTATAAAATATATATATAAAAATATATACATATATATATTATATATATTATAATATATAATAAAAATATTATAATATGTGTGTGTGTTGTGTGTGTGGTGGGGGTTGTGTGGGGGGGTTTTGTGTGTTGGTGTGTGTGTGTGTGTGTTGTGTGTGGGGTTGTGTGTATATAAGAGAGAAAAGAGAGACATATACACAAAGAAATATATATTTATATAATATATATATATATATATTAATAATATAATATATATATATAAATGTGTGTGTGTGTGTATAATAGTATGTAATTATACATATATATATAAATATTTATTATATATATAAATATATAATATATATATATATATATATATTAAAATTTGTATATATGCATATATATAATATATAATATATTTAATATATAGTTATTATATAATATATAATATATATGAATTTAATATATATGTTATATTTTAAAGTTATATATGCATTATATATTATATTTATATATTTTTTATTATTATTAGTCCCCACACACGACGACGCGTATAAATGGGGCTTCCCTCAGGCCGGAAGCGAGAGCGAGCAGGGGCCTCCCCCCCCCGGGCCACTGAGTTTTTGCAGCT